>NW_015505825.1:1584512-1671654 GCF_001515645.1 Sinocyclocheilus grahami
TATTAGTATTAATTCATGTTTATCATTAAAATAAACCGATTCGAAATCCATTTTTGCTTTAACTGGCACTTTAAGCCGTATCTAGAAATCTACCAGTTATGGTCTTATAAATGTTTATGCATTTTTCTTTTTAATTATTATTATTATTTTTACTTTGAATATTAATGGCACCCATTAGTACACCGAAAGCAACTCAGTATGATATAAATTATTTGTTTATTTAAGGATAGGAAAGTGATGCGAAGAAAGAACCCTCTTGCTGGCAAACAGCTGGCTCTTTGTGCCGAGTCGAAGTGGTTAGTCATGAATATTAATAAAGCCTTGCTGACCTTGCTTGATAACTTTCCTAGAGCGCCCAGTCTTGTCAACTGGTTAATATTCATGAGTCACTTAGCAATGCCTGTCTTTCAGCAAATCATTTGTCAGAGCGTCACGGAATGTTGTTAATATTCATGAGTCAGGCCGTCGCCATAGTAGGACTTGAAAATCGTTCTCTCACGTGATCCGAGTTGGCAGGAGTCTGGGAGAGCGTCGTGCGGACAGAACGGAGGAGATGGCTGCACGACGCTGGAGCACGGGGCTGCTGGCTTTGATTGGCATCCTAGCGGCACTGACGAGCTGCGACACTGTTCCGTGGCAGGAGGAAAAGGTAAAAACCTTTACACAGCTGATGCTTTGTTTTGCATCTTTTAAAGCCCTTGCTTTTTAAGAGAAGTGGCTTAGACTACTAGCTTCAGAGCAATGTTGTGTTTATTATTTATTTTTCGGGGTCGTGAATTCAACATATTTTATTATGCTTCTCATGAAAGAGAGTGTGTCTGCCATAAAATATATTTTAATGCATAACCTAATACAAATATAATCATTTGAATTCTTTTTTTTTAATTAATGCATTCATTCATTACTTATTATATGTCCAATTTTTTAATTGATGCCTGACAGTGATCACTTAAACTGACTGAGGAAAGTAAGCTTCATTCATGATGCTCAGTCTGTCTCCCATTGTCTAGTTGCTATGGGAGCAGGATCCCTGTCACTGATCCACCAGTAGGAGATCTTAATATTTATAGATTTTCTCTCTTTAGAATTAATTCCCTTTGTTCTGTTCTTAAGATCTGCATTTTGGGGAAATGTCTTATCCATATTTGTGTGATGCTACTGTTGTACTAAAACAGATTTTAAGCATGTTATCAGAAAACTGAAAATGACAAGTTATATTTTGAACAGACTGTAGATTATTATATGTATACAGCAATCTTACAAGTCACATTGTGGAATAGAATCTTTTATCGTTTTATTTTTCACCACCATGTTTACTTTTGACTGTTGTCTTCAACGTGACATGAATATAAATAAATAAAAAAAACACACAAACAAAAAGTAAATATTGTTTCAGATCATATTATTACAATGTATAAAATATGTCTAATCTTATCTGTCAGAGGGCTTCTCCTCTCATATCAAGCCACAGTCATTAAGTGGCTTAAACAACACAAGCAGAATCAATAATCACAGCACAAGAACTGAACTTTGAGAGCAAACATACAAAAAAACAAATTGTCTTCAGAAGATCAATGTCATGTTTAAAGCAGAAGTAGTTTGATTAGCTGTCTTCTATCCATCTTGAAATTGTTATTCATGAAAGAAAAGAAAATCAAAAGCTTTTCAGACTTTTCAGATATCCTCTCTGAATATCCTCCAGCTGTGTTTCCCTCTCATTTCAGAACCTTCTGTTGCCGTGTAGTTTGAACACATAATTATCCTCTAGACATATGCAGTGTATAATTTCTCATTCAAACAAGACCGTAGTTTGGTTGCAACGTTACCATTAAGCAAGAGTATAATCATCATCATGTTTGTCTGACTGTAATAGGAGTCACTGAATTAGAATTGCATGTATTGCAAGTCAGGTACTTTCTTCAGCTTTGTAAATGGAATAAGAGAAGACTTTTCGCTATGATTCATTATGAGTAAAGAACATCACAAATCAATTTCATTAAAGATGTCTTTGCCATCTTAAAGGGGTAGTCAGCCCAAAAAATGAAAATTCTCTCATTCCCTCAAAATATATACCATTCCAGATGTATATGACCTTCTTTCTTAAAGGGGTCATATGATGCGATTTCAATTTTTCCTTTTCTCTTTGGAGCGTTACAAGCTCTTGGTGCATAAAGAAGATCTGTAAAGTTGCAAAGACTAAAGTCTCAAATCCAAAGAGATATTCTTTATAAAAGTTAAGAGTCTACCTAAAATGCCTCGTTCTAACACACCCCCACATATCTACGTCACTATGTGGGAAGAAATACTTCAACTTTACGCTGTCGATAGCTGGATCGGCTTTCACCGTGGACGAAGCGGAGTTCAGCCCGGGGTCGTCACATGTGGTTGCCACAGGCATCACAGTAAGGTAAGGGGCGTAACATTTCCGTCACACGCTTGAGGTATTCGGCCAATCACAACGCACTGGATAGCTGGCCAATCAGAGCACACCTCGCTTTTCAGACCGATGAGCTTTGTATAAATCGACGCGTTTCAGAAAGACGGGGCATAGAGGAGAAACAATAATGTACAGTATGTGGAAAATAATGTGTTTTTTTAACCTTAAACCGCATAAACACAACTGCATTACACCAAATAATGTTCTTTTTAGCAGCATCATATGACCCCTTTAAGATGAACACAGACAAAGATTTATTAGAAAAATAATCAATCTCTAAAATAAAATAATCAATCAGTCCATATAAGTGAATTGCTGCCCAAATGCTTTTTTATTTAGAAAGGACAGTAGAGAGATAACAGGAAAACACTGGGTGGAGAGAGGGGAGCGGGATCGGCAAAGGACCTTGAGACGAATCGAACTCGGGTCGCTATGAGCATAGTTGCACATCGACACACTAATCATGAGGCTATTGGTGCCGACTGGCTGCCCAAATGTTGATGTTTATGTCAAATTTGATTGTCAGAGCAATGTTACAAGAGTGATGAGTGCACTAATTATATATCTACAGTCTATGAATTATTTTACTTACTTAATCCTCTTCGTCCCGTGTGAGACATAAGGCTGCAGTCTGTGAATTAATCAGTAGAGGGGATTTTACATAGTTAAGCCATTAGGTGGTGGCAAGTGAATATGTGAATGAGTCATTGAATGATTCACTCAGTCGATTTTTTCGGAACACTAATTCATTCAAGAATGACACAGCTCTACTCTGTGTTGCTCAGGGGTGCAATGGTTTATTCTGCTCTGGACCTATTTTGGCAAGCAAAAATGCACAAAACAACTGGTTTATTAAAGCAATATTAAAGGGTTAGTTCACCCAAAAATTGAAATTCTGTCATTAATTACTCACCCTCATGTCGTTCTAAACTCGTAAGACCTCCGTTCATCTTCGGAACACAAATTAAGATATTTTTGATGAATTCTGACAGCTCTCTGACCCTCCCATAGACAGCAATGTAATTACCACGATCAAGGTCCAGAAACGTAGCAAGATATGAGAATACTTTTTGTACGCAACGTAAACAAAAATAACAACTTTATTCAAAAATTGGTCTCCTCCCTGGCACCACCCTGGTGCCATTTTGGAGAATATCCACTGAACGCAAACAGCGTATGCTATTCTGTGTCAGCTGTGTCACGCATTTTCTACATTGTTTACGCTTTGATTTGAACGAAAAAAACATATCCGCGTGACGCAGCTGACACAGAATTGCATACGCTGTTTACGTTCAGTGGATACTCTCCAAAAAGGCACCAGGATGAGACGAATTGTTGAATAAAGTCGTTATTTTTGTTTTCTTTGCATACAAAAAGTATTCTCGTAGCTTCGTAAAATTACGGTTGAACCCCTGATGTCATATTGATTATTTTACCGATCTCCTTACTATTTTTCTGGACCTTGATTGTGGTAATTACATTGCTGGGTCAGAGAGCTCTCAGAATTCATCAAAAATATATGAATTTGTGTTCTGAAGATGAATGGAGGTCTTACGGTTTTAAAATGACATGAGGGTGAGTAATTAATGTCAGAATTTTCATTTTTGGGTGAACTCTCCCTTTCAAGCAATATCAGACTAACCATCATGCACACAATCATAACTGTGATTACCTACAGGCAAATCAGAGCTGTGCTGAAATTTGTAACAACAGTAGGCATGTTTACATGCACTAATTTTTGTCAATCCGAATTAATGTAATCCAGTTTCAGTTTCAGAAATCTATATTTACATGAACCCTAAACGTTGCAATCCGATTCACATTTTCATTCCATTCTTTGTAAGTGGGAAAACTTTAAAAATCGGCAGTGTATCAAATACTTATTTGCCCCACTGTACCTTAGTTACATAACTGTCAGGAAATATCTTAAATATGTCAGAAAAGCTTTTTTTTTTTCAGATATTTAGTATATATTCAGTCTGCTCTACTGACAAGTTCGTAAGACATAAACCAATGCACATTTGTAAGATGTAAACTGTATCTAAACAGAGATCTTATTATAAAAAGACTGGTAAACATGCATTAAGGCATAGAACATGTGGGAAAATATTTTTGAATCCAGCTGAGAAAATTCAAAGTTTTGTGCTGAAATTTGAAACACCAGTAGCAATGTTTACTGGCCTAATTTTTGTCAATCCGAATTAATGTAATTCAGTTTCAGAAATCTATATTTACATGAACCCTAAACGTTGCAATCCGATTCACATTTTCATTTACCTTAGTTACATAACTGTCAGGAAATATCTTAAATATGTCAGAAAAGCTTCTTTTTTTTCAGATATTTAGTATATATTCAGTCTGCTCTACTGACAAGTTCGTAAGACATAAACCAATGCACATTTGTAAGATGTAAACTGTATCTAAACAGAGATCTTATTATAAAAAGACTGGTAAACATGCATTAAGGCATAGAACATGTGGGAAAATATTTTTGAATCCAGCTGAGAAAATTCAAAGTTTTCATATTAAGGGTATGTTTACATGATAATCATTGCATCTTTGTAGTTTAAATGGAGACGGGTTCGAAAATAATGGTATCCTGTTCAAAAACTTGCATTTTCGAGGCCATTTTCAAAAGTTTGTGTTGTCAGGCCCACAAAATGCTGTTGTCTTGTCTTAGTTACATAACTGTCAGGAAATATCTTAAATATGTCAGAAAAGCTTTTTTTTTTTCAGATATTTAGTATATATTCAGTCTGCTCTACTGACAAGTTCGTAAGACATAAACCAATGCACATTTGTAAGATGTAAACTGTATCTAAACAGAGATCTTATTATAAAAAGACTGGTAAACATGCATTAAGGCATAGAACATGTGGGAAAATATTTTTGAATCCAGCTGAGAAAATTCAAAGTTTTCATATTAAGGGTATGTTTACATGATAATCATTGGATATTTGTAGTTTAAATGGAGACGGGTTCGAAAATAATGGTATCCTGTTCAAAAACTTGCATTTTCGAGGCCATTTTCAAAAGTTTGTGTTGTCAGGCCCACAAAATGCTGTTGTCTTGTAAAAGAATGCCAAAGTCCCTGTAGAAAAAAACAGCATATGCTGGTTAGGTATGTTTTGATGCTGGTTTAAGCTGGTCCTTTGCTGGTTTAAGCTGGTCCTTTGCTGATTTATTCTGGTCCTTTAGATGGTTTATGCTGGTCATGTGTTGGCAAAGGACCAGCATAAACCAGCAAAGGACCAGCATAAACCAGCAAAGGATCAGCATAAACCAGCAAAGGATCATCAGCATCCCAGCATCAAAACATACCTAACCAGCATATGCTGGTTTTTTTCAGCAGGGATACTGAAGCGTTCTGTTTTTAGTTAAAAACAGTGATGTGTAAATATCCCCTCATTTTTGTTCCTATTCATATGATTATTTCTACACCACTCTTTTCAATCCGATCAGAATTTCATTTGGATTGAGCTCAGTTTAATCAATTTAAGTTGAAGGCTTTTTTCAATTTGATTACTAATGGCAATCAAAGAGACTAACAATTACTAAGAACTAAAAGAAAGGGATTATAAAATACAGTAAATGTAAACAAACATACACATAGCAGTGTTGTAGTGGAGACCAGCTCAGTTGCATCCAAGTCAAGACAGAGACTAGAAGAAGGTTGAGTCCCGAGTCCATGACAAGACCAAGACTATGAAAATATGGACATGGTCTTGGTCTAGTCATGGCCCCAGGAGCATGTTAACTAGGACTCAAGACTTGTGACACAAAAGTATGAATACACCACTGTGGAATAAATGAATGAATAAAAGTTTTTATTCATTTTCACTTCAGCTGAAACATGAAGCAACCACACTGAGCTCCAGTGAACTGAGCAGTGTTGTATCTGGTACCGATCTGGACCGCATGTGGCAGAAAGACCTGAAGCCCATGCTTGTTGTGCGCTATCCTGGTTCAACTGGAAGCCAACACGTTCAGCAGGTCAGTGTGTGTTTGTGTATGAAAGCAAGTGTTAAATGTGACAGTGTTCGGTGTCTGAGTTTCTCTCTCTTTAGCATATTAAATCAACTCTCGGCTCGATGAAAGCGGGATGGGAAGTGACAGAGGATGCCTTCTATGCTCATACGCCTTACGGCCATCTTCCCTTTACCAACATAATTGCAACTCTCAACCCTGAGGCCAAACGTCAGTTGGTTCTGGCCTGCCACTTTGACTCCAAATACTACCCTCCACAGTGGGATGGCCGTGAGTTTTTTGGAGCAACGGATTCTGCTGTTCCCTGCTCTATGATTTTGGAACTGGCAAAAGCCCAAGATGACGAACTAAAGACCCTGAAGGTATGGCAATGTACACAGGAACATTGGAAAACGTTGGAAAAACATGCCTCTACCTGCACTTTTGCAAAACCTATTTGCAGTTGAACACTGGTAGCAGTAAAACGGTAACAACATTTATTACATATAAATTATGATTACGGGGCAGATTATTAACAAATAAAGACTTTAATGACTTCGATGCATTTAAAGGAACAAACCACTATTTTTGAAAATAGGCTCATTTTCCAACTCCCCTAGAGTTAAACAGTTGAGTTTTACTGTTTTCGAATCCATTCAGCCGATCTCCGGGTCTGGCGGTAGCACTTTTAGCTGTAGCTTAGCATAGATCATTGAATCTGATTAGACCGTTCGCAATGATATTACGCAGCGCCTGAAAATAGTCCCCAGCTAGATAACTTCCAACGTGACCGGCACTAAGTTTGTGTAGTTGGTTATGTTGACGGAAGTTAGCCTATTTTCAAGCGCTGCGTAATATCATTGTGCCTGCTGCACCCATGGTACGGCAGCAAAGTTCCTTGATTATTACGCCGGAATGAGAGTATAGTTCCTAGCCATATCGGCCTAGAAAATCGCAACTTTTCATTTTCCGTCGGTCTTAGTACACGATGTAACTACAGAAGTGTCAAGTTTTAAATAGGAAAAATATCCAAACTCTTTGGTCATTTTTAAGCGATATGCTAACGGTCTAATCAGATTCAATGATCTATGCTAAGCTACAGCTAAAAATGCTACCGCCAGACCCGGAGATCGGCTGAATGGTTTCAAAAACGGTAAAACTCAACTGTTTAACTCTAGGGGAGTTGGAAAATGAGCCTATTTTCAAAAATAGTGAAGTGTTCCTTTAATGAATACATTTTAACATTTACATCACATAACCAGCTCCATATGGCTTCTCTGACATATAGTAAGCTTGCTTGGTAGCTCACCTGGTACAGCGATGTGGAGAATGAGTCCCATGAGTCACGATAAAAAACCTCAAAGCAAGCTAAAATAGCATCGTTGCTTCATCAAATACATTTTTATCTTACATTTACATTACATTGTTAGCAATATTTAGGTTTAGAGTTGGGTTTATTGTAGGCGGTGCATAATTTTTGTGACCGAGCATTAACATTATGCTTTAAAGTGTCAAGTAAAGAAATGTCACCACAGGCGCATTTTTGTAATGAGCCTCGGTTGTTAATGAGATCAAATCTATATTAAAACTGTTGTGAAGACATAATGTCAGTGGGGGTTGCTAGGTTGAGGTGATTTTTTTAATCCCTAACCACTTTATTTATTAATTTTTTTCTGTCATGTTCTGTGTTCATGTAAAATGGTCAGTTTTCTAAATTGTTCTTCCTAAAACAGAAGTTGCAAATAAATTAGCTTTGGCGTAATCAGGCGAGCTACCGTTGAAATGCCAGTAGTTAAGAGTTATCGAAGATGATGATCAGGAAAGGGAGAAAACAGTTGAAAGCTTTATTGTACTAAATTGTTGTTTTATTAATAATTATCTTGTACACTCTAAAAAACGCTGGGTCAAAACAGCCCAATTGCTGGGTTTGTCCCTATTTTACCCAGCACTGGGTTGTATTTAACCCAGCATTTTTTAGAGTGTACCATTACCAATCTCTCTTTTCCAGTTGGTAGCTGAACTTTAATTTGTGCCAATCATGGTTATGCTGTATTCTGTAGTGTCACAGGTAGATGGCAGCATGTGTGTTTGCTCCTTCTCACAGGATTCTGGGTCAGACATGTCACTTCAGCTCCTCTTCTTTGATGGAGAGGAGGCACTTTACCAGTGGACCTCTGAAGACTCTCTGTACGGCTCCCGTCATTTAGCCCACAAAATGGCGACAACAGCACATCCACCGGAAGCCACCAACACCAGCCAGCTCGACGGCATTGTACAGTTCTCTCACAAACAATGATTAATACATAAATATAGTTGACATACAGCCAGACTAATCTAAAAATCACTCACTGTATCCTACTTATTGTTAGAATTTTTTCCCCCTGTTATTCATTTATTCTATTCTTATTCGCTGACTCATTCTTATGTTGTTCCAAATCTATATGCTCACTTTCTTCCTTGAAAAACAAAATGATATATTTTGATATATCGCCTGTCCCAGGTACTGTTAAAGTGGCCCATATGACTTATGCGCAGTGTTATAAGATTTCTGGAACTTTGTGTATGGAACACACTAATATTTAATTTGTTATTCACTGACAGGCTTTCCTTCTGCTGTAGCTCTCAGATTACATCTACTTCCTCATAAGATTTTTCTTTTCACTGAAGAAAGATTTTTCTTACATGGCTATCTTCCTGCTGCGGTATCAGCAGATATATTTTAGATGCAAATGCACCATTCACCATGACTATAGAATTTGAATCTAGAATATAGTCCTGAATTATCTTGTATATGCAAATGGACAATCATGTACACTCTCAGGAAAAGGTACAAAAGCTGTCACTGGGGTGGTACCTTTTCAAATGGTACACTTTTGTACCTTGTTTACACCAAAATTGTGCATAGTGGTATTTTAAAGGTACATACTAGTACCTGAAATGTACATATTAGTACAGTAACTTTTGAAAGGGTACTGCCACAGTGACAGCTTTTGTACCTTTTTTTCCTGAGAGTGTATTGTAAATGTAAGGCTAAAGAACATGAATGCAAGCAAGCATTGACAAACAACAAAACTGGTTGAAGTCCTTCATTCATTCAATTTCTCACCAGGATTTGTTTGTTCTACTGGACTTGATTGGAGGTCCAAATCCTCGCTTCGGTAATCAGTTCTCCAGTACGACCCGATGGCTTTCAAGACTACAAAATATTGGCTAGTATTTTTCCACTCTATTTCCCTGTCACATCTTTTTTTTTTATCCCTTCTGGTTTCTCTTTCTTACCTCCAAAGAAATGTAGTTTTGTTATGGATGACAAAACACTACAGATGAAATGTTTGTGGAAATGATGATACACTACCATTCAAAAATGTGAAGAAAGAAAGACGCATTAAATGGATAAAAAGTGACAGTATTATACATATATTATGTTTAGACATTTATGCGTGTGTTAGTCAGCATATCAAAATAAGTGTATTTCTTTGAAGCATGACAAAAGATGTTTTAAAATATACATTAAGGTAAAATTTTTAATTTGCCATTTTTTAAGGTTTGAAGTACACCACAAGTGTATATGTTCATCATAATTAAAGGGTTAGTTCACCCCAAAATGAAAATTCTGTCATTAATTACTCACCCTTATGTTATTCCAAACCCGTAAGACCTTTGTTTATCTTCGGAACACGAATTAAGATATTTTTGATGAAATGTGAGAGCTCTCAGACCCTGCATAGACAGCAACGCAACTGTAATGTTCCCAGGTCCAGAAACATAGTAAGGACATCGGTAAAACAGTCCATGTGACATCGGTGGCTCAACTTCAGTTTTGCGAAGCTACGAGAACACTTTTTGAGCGCAAAGAAAACAAAAATAACAATTTATTTAACAATTTTTCTCCCCCAAATGACGTCTTCCGCCATTTTGGAGAGTACCCAAGAGTGTAATCGACGTAATCAGCGTTGTTTACGTTCGGAGGAGAAAGCGCGCGCTAGGGGTTGAACGACTACTGATTTTTTTAAAGTTGACTTTTATGTGATGAAAGTCGAGTCGAAGTCGACTAGTCGCTGATGACGTCATTAATGAGCAAATAAGTCTGGAGCTGTGATAAACACCTTGTGCACAGCTATGGCATATGACACAGCGCTGCCCACACGGCTATTGCTACTATAACAGCACATTTTTTATCAGTTCTTTTGTCTTTGGGTCGTTATATTTCTCACAGATTTCTGCTCGTTCTAAATCAGATACAGATAAAGTAGCACAGTAAAGATCACATTATATGAATGCATTAGTGAGAGCGATTGCGTGTGTGAATTAACTCTACCTGGCAGTGTCTCTCTACTAGTAGTGAAGCTGTGTGTTTAAAATGTGCATTCTCCCGTTCAATTTCGAGCATCCGAAATTATAATCGGTATAATCACACGTCTTGGGGAGCGCTTTCAGAGTATGCATTTATTTGTCCTTTGAACTGTTTGGAAACGGAGAGTAAATGTGGAAGTCCTTCAAAGATTTCTTATCCTGTTGCGCCCTCTATAGGACCAGCGACTAGTTGACGTCAAGTTTAAAGCGTCATGGCAGAGCATTGAAGTCGACCAGTCGATTAGTCGGTGCAACCCCTAGCGCACGCATGAAGTAATCTGCGTAATCAGCATTGTTTACGCTTAGGGGAAAGCATGCGTATGTGTTGTGATACTCTAAAATGGCGAAGACGTAACTCGGGGGAGAAGTATTGTTGAATAAATGATGTTATTTTTGTTTTCTTTGCGCTCAAAAAGTGTTCTCGTAGCTTTGCATGGTGGTTCGAAAAACGCATTATTTTACACATAATTTACATTATTAAAATACCTTTCTCCCCAGGCTGGCACAAACGGCTCGATTAGTTACGGCTTTGATGAAGGTCCACCTTCCGAAAAACAAAATGTGTTGTGATTGGTTAGCTGTCCCAGTGCGTTGTGATTGGCGAACAGCTTAGACAGTGTTTTAGTACTGCCACGCCCCTTGCTCCGTCTTTCAACAAAAACTATCCGACAGGCACTTTACTCCCTCGTGTTGTGGAAGCTGTCCTCAATAAAATGCGCAGCACACAATAGCAAATTGGGGTTATAATGCTCAGGAACAGAGTTAAAAATAAATCGCAACCACTGTTTCCTGACATCAAAAGACGTTTGGGCACGGAGGTGAAAAAAAACAGCGTTTCAGCTGGTTGCGCACCGGATGAGAAGCGCAACGTCGCGTTGCGCCACTTCTTTAAAATTCAAATACTTTATTTTCTATGAGTGTAGGCACACCGGCGGTGCCGTTTGGCGTCTGTCCCCGGCACCCAGCTACGTCGTGTTGTTCTTGTAAGAATTGTTCTAGAAATGGCGAAAATTTGACGCTACAGCACAGCAGCTCTTCTTCTTGGTTTTCTCTGATGCACTAACTCTGCAGCATCACTTCTTCTTCATCGTCTCGTCTGACGCACTCACTCAACCAAGCGTTCTAACCACAACTCGCCCCTCTCCACCCCCCAACCATTCGAATTTCTGTAGGCGGGAATTATTTGTAATGATATTCCAATGAGCCGCTTTGTGATATCACAAAGCCCGGAAAACAAAAGCTGTAGTCCAAACGAGCCGTTTGTTGTAGTTCTTGAAAAGGGATTTTTAAAAAACGAAATATCTCCCTTTGGAGTGGACTTTGAGATTTGTAACTTTCTAGATCTTTTTTATGCCCAAACATACACACTACACACTGACTAAAATTTAAAAAGTGAAAAAGCATAATAGGACCCCTTTAAATTGTGTTCTGAAGATGAACGAATGTCTTATGGGTTTGGAACGACATGAGGGTGTGTAATTAATGACAGAATTTGCATTTTTGGGTGAACTATCCCTTTAAGAACACTTGTTTTTTTTACAAGGAAAGCAAAAATAAACTCATTTATTTATTATTAAAAGTAATATTATGTGTAAAATATAAGTTACTCAGTATTGATATTTTCTTTATTGAACTGTTAAGGCGCTATCGCACATTTCCTGTTCAGTCGTCTCTGCATGACTCTATAAATGTCTTGAATTGAGAATGTGATATTTTGTTCTGAAGATGAACGAATGTCTTATGGGTTTGGAATGACATGAGGGTGTGTAATTAATGACAGAATTTGCATTTTTGGGTGAACTATCCCTTTAAGAACACTTGTTTTTTTTACAAGGAAAGCAAAAATAAACTCATTTATTTATTATTAAAAGTAATATTATGTGTAAAATATAAGTTACTCAGTATTGATATTTTCTTTATTGAACTGTTAAGGCGCTATCGCACATTTCCTGTTCAGTCGTCTCTGCATGACTCTATAAATGTCTTGAATTGAGAATGTGATATTTTTTTAGGAATCTCCATTGCCATATGATTCATTTTCCCACAGTAATCAGGATTTATCTCTGTAACCCCTATTTGAGCGGTGAAGAACGAAGCCTCTCACATATTCTGTTGTTTACAGAAAACACTTGCTTTTGCATCTACTCCATTAGGTATCAGTATAAGTCCAAGACAGCCACCATATTGACTAGCACAACATAAACAAAAAATTTACCTTTATAAAAGCAACAAATGAAGTATTCTAAATGAACTGATGCTGAAAGGAAGACTTTCTTTTGTGTTATCTAGAGCGTCGGCTGCACGTGCTCGGTCACTTAGAGAATCACCCTAATGAGGTTCAGTACTTCTGGCCTGGCCTGCATGTGGGGCTCATTCTGGATGACCACATACCATTTCTCAACCGAGGTAAAAGACCCCTCTCTCTGAGATTTATGAATGTTCATATAAAAAGCATTTAGGCTTTATGTATGTATTTCTCTGCACTTCTAGGGGTCCGGATTCTTC
Source organism: Sinocyclocheilus grahami (assembly GCF_001515645.1). NCBI lineage: Eukaryota > Metazoa > Chordata > Actinopteri > Cypriniformes > Cyprinidae > Sinocyclocheilus > Sinocyclocheilus grahami. The sequence continues at coordinate 1,597,774 of NW_015505825.1, forward strand.
ATCTTATTTCGACTCCTTTTCCTGCGGTGTGGCACACCTTTGACGACAACGAGGAGAACCTGGATCGAACCTCCATCAGCAACCTCAACAAGATCCTGCAGGTCTTTGTTCTTGAGTACCTCAACAAGAGAAGTCAGAGCCCTATCGCTGAAGGCTCCTAATGTTCGCCTGTGTCATTTCTCAAGCACAGGAGACTGGTGCGTTTGACATTCCAATTTAGCCAGTTTCACCAATTACATTTTTAAACCATTTTTATCACACAATCAATTTTTGTCACACATTTAGTATTCATCTGTCGAGATTATGTGAGTTCATTGCAGCTGGAGCTGCATAATGTATGTCTGTGGACTGTTCAAATTCAGAAGACAGTTAAGTGATCTGGGATCAGACTCAGTATACAGGGTTCACTGTGTCGGCAACAGTGTTTTCTTTATATGCGCTGGCTTTCGAAGCTCTATTCATGCCCCAGGACATAAATACCTTCAAAATAAAGATTGGTACTCAATATATCTTTATTTTTTTGCTTGTCATATGAATAATATAATTTATAGTAGCCTTATACTTTGTAGCCTTTTTGACTTCAAATGTAAACTGTTTTATGAAAGAATCATACTGTTTAATGATGCTTGTGTGATTCTGTAAGCTGCTGCTCTTGTCATGTGTTCCTCACTGACCAGTGGGATCTGAAAGCTTTTATTGTAACTTTAACCGTGTATCCATTTTAAATAGCTGTTCATGATGTTAAACAGCGAATAAACCGTTTACAAAGCAGTGGTTAAAACCAACTTAGGCTTCTGAGTGTTCATTTAGTTATATAAAACTTTGCCTGTGCATATGTACTGTTTACTGAATCAAGTTGATTTATGGTTATTTCCAGTTTCTGTGTTTTAGGTTCACCATCTGAAAAAAACTATATATACAGGAAGCTCTTAATGTCTATGTTTGTCTGTATCTTAGACTGCTTTCATGGATCTTACACACCACATGATCATGATAGTGCCATGAATTCCAGTGTCAAAAGTCCACAGATTTATTGCACCCTCATGGGTTTTCCATGCACTGGGTGTAGTTATGGTATTCATTTCGAAAAACAGTCACTGCAGTGTGGTACATTTATCAGTTTACTTTGTATAGTACCATAGTACACTTGTTTTAAGCCTAAGGTTTTCATTTCATATGTTTTATTTCAGCTTCTTTTAACAAATATGTTTTGTTATACAGTAACAACACTAGTTCTGTCAGACATCATAAAACTGATGTCTGCACTTTTTATAAGGGAATCAAAAAGTAGCTCTAGTCAACAGTTTGTCTTAATAGATTATCATCAGTGAAGCAACATTTGATGGTGAGAAACATACTGTATGTCATATCCCTGTTCATTACAGTTAACATGATAAAATCAGTGAATAGCGCAAAGGCTTTGAATACTTACATTGCATTAAACAACAATGTGTCAAAGAGGCATCTTAAAACAACTGATTCTAGAGCTTTTTTCAAACCTATCTTGATTTTTTTTTTACCCACTTTATATTGAGTGCCACTATTATGTACTAACTTTTTAATTAAACATTTGATCCAATGCACTTATTGTGAACACGCATTTTTGCATTGTACTTATATTTAAAAAAAGAAATACCTGAATGTAATTTGCATTTATAATTCATTTCTATAATTACATCAAATTACACTATTGGCCCTAATCAACTCAACCTAACCATACCATTACACCTGTCCTTTAAACTTACCAGTATCCTATCTCAGTAGCACCAAAAGTGTTCTACAATACAATTTATGGCTAACGCTTTAGATTACAACCCGCAATTTACTACGTAAAGTAAACAGAATTTACAGCATAACTTTTTTGTAATTATAGTGTACCTTATAGTGTAATTAAGGGGTAGGCTACCTATTGTAATATTATTACGTGGTATGTATGACCTAACAACAATCTTATATTTGCAAGCAATTTAGCAAAAATGTAGGCTACTTTTTTATAGCCCACATATAAAACACGCTGATAATTGTTTCAATCCAATCGCTCGGTTGAGACTGTTGGGTTAGGAAGCTGACTTGATTTGACCCAATTTGGGTTGATATCAGTAATAAGTGACCCGACGGTGCTGGGATAGGAATGTGGAGGACGTTAAAGAGAGCATGCAGCAAGTATCCCGAGTTCAAACGCGAAGTCGCGAACGGTTGTGTGTGTGACAAAATCCGTGTGCGGTGCTTAAGATGGGAACATGTGGGAAATAGAAGAAAACGAATCGAAGTGCAGACAAGGGACAACTTTAAAACTGGAGTGTTTTCGTTTAAAATCCTCTGGTGCTCCTCTATGGAAGCAGATTAGACTTAATAATAAATCACGCAAAAGACACGATGCACACATGCGTATCACAATTCACATGCATGAAACCCAATTCACGTGCACGGAAAAATATATATATATATACAAAAACCAATTCACATGCACAAAATAAGAATATGCATTGATAAAATATGTTTCACAAATGCAAAACACAATTCACAGATGTCCTAGATATGGTCCAGATGATAGCACACTATGTGGCTTGGCTATGGCACACCATGGAATATGTTAACTTATGGTTAACATTTGGCTTTTATTTGGAAAAACACATATAAACTGCTGGCAGGTTAGTGGCAGTCCACATCTCAGCCCATTCAACAATGCTATTGGTTGCTTTGTGTCTTCCCTTATTCCTATTGGTGGATTACTGAAATTTTGAAAATATATCCGATATTTCCTGCTCTGCTTCCTCTTTCAATCGCCATTAAAAAAGATGATGAAAAAGCTCCCTATTTACAACAACAGCCTTTGCCCAGACACGTACTAAATACAAAAATGTTGAGTATTTAAAATTCACCAGTTCATCATGTACAGTGAATGTGTGAATCGCCTTGGATTTGTGTGTGTATTTTTGAGACTTTCCTGGCAGCGATTCCTCCCACGCGGGACACTCGTACTCTTTAGCCAATCAGATTTGAGCCTGTCGATCGATCAATCATTACCCGCTGTGGGCGTGCCTACCTGGATGTTAAAGGGGTCATATGATGCTGCTAAAAAGAACATTATTTTGTGTATTTGGAGTAATGAAATGTGTTAATGCGGTTTAAGGTTCAAAAAACACATTATTTTCCACATACTGTACATTGTTTCTCTTCTATGCCCCGCCTTTCTGAAACGCGTACATTTTTACAAAGCTCATCGGTCTGAAAAGCGAGGTGTGCTCTGATTGGCCAGCTATCCAGTGCATTGTGATTGGTCGAATACCTCAAGCGTGTGACGGAAATGTTACGCCCCTTACCATATTGTGATGCCTTGTCCCGGCCAGAGCGACGAGATAAAAACATTAGAAGCCATTATAAACGAGGCATTTGTTGCATCCAGTGGGGACATAATTACGGATTATAATGACTTATACTGTCTTTTTACGCATTGCGTTGCATCGTGCCACGTAAACATAAAACCATGTCTGCATTTGTGATCGGAGAAATTACGAACAAGCGCTACTCTACACTGCTCAAAACTCATATTTGAATCATAAGTGGGAAATCCTTTAAATGAAATAATGATACAGTCTGTGAGTCAGAACAGCCAGCATTGTAGTCTACTCTCCCAGGATCAGGAAACAGTCCTCCATAAAATGTGCTGCACACATCTGAATATTTGGGTTGAACTGTTCTGGAACATTGTTGTAAATACAACTTAACCACTGATTTCTAGTCGTGTCCTCTTTTGGAAGACCAAACAAAGTAGTTTTGCTTTCACAACGAAACACAGCGTCACACACGGCGGCCTTGAGTGGGTGGCGGCCGGGAGCTAGAGTGAGGAACGGCTGGCGGATTCGACGAAGGAGCAACCGGCGGGCTTGCGGCAACCACATGTGACGAACCCGGGCTGGACTCCAATCCGGTGATCCACAGCGCGAAGTTGATGTATTTCCTCAGCGACCAGCACAGATCAGCTCTAGGCATGACGAAGCGGATATCGTCCTCTTTTGGAAGGCCAAACAAAGTAGTTTCGCATTCACAACTAAACACACAGCACCTTCGCGACATGGCAGCAGCAACAATACTACAGAGAGAATAAAAGTTACACCTTCTTTCTTTGCGGGAACATTTGGGCGGCTTTATGCAAATGTTCCCACATCATGACATAGACATGTGGGGGCATGTTTAAACGAGCCATTTTAGGTAGGTGTGGCTGACTCTTAACGTTTATAAAAAATATCTCATTGGATTTGAGACTTTAGTCTTTGCAACTTTACAGATCTTCTTTATGCGCCAAGAGCTTGTAACACTCCAAAGAGAAAGTAAAAATTTAAATCGCATCATATGACCCCTTTAAGGAACGAAACACCATCATATTACTCAGAGATGCAAAACAGTGCTGTGGCTGTGTTTGGGATTATTTTTGTTGTCGAAATAGAGCAAAACCGGGAAATATGGTGTCTAAAACTAAAGTCTCTTAATTAACTTCTTGTTTATTGAACTGTTGTAAAAAAAAATCTATATCACATTTGTAATCATGGTCATTTTTGGAGGAAAAACGGCACTCCTTGTGTGAAATTTATTAATTATATGAAGTGGTGTAAATATATACATTTTCTGCCCCCATGTCTTGAATTTGTGATCATTCTAAAGGCATTTGTTAGACTGAATCATGCAGTGAAAGAGAACACTCTAATATACGTGAACTAGTCACTCTAGACTATGTCATGTATGCGTGTTGTCATATTGTTTGTGATTTTAATTTAAAAACCCATTTTGGGTTAATTTAACCCAGCAGTAGGCCTATAGTAAATTAAAAAAAATATTTGAATTAAATAAAACAGTCCGCCATGTTTATTGATATATTATTGGATATATAATGTATGTATGTATGACCTACTGTATAAACAATCATTTCAGAGCAATTTGTTGTACCCTGTAACTACATGGCATAAGGGGGGAACAAGCACCACTAATTTACAGTCCGCAAATGCTGTATTTACACTATAACTACATGGAACAAGGGAGGAACAAGTTGGACTTAAACACAGAACAAGTGTATATTTGCACAGTAATTACAAACAAAAATATTGCACTAGTTTTAATTTAATTGTTTGATGGCCAAATTAAACCCTCTACTTTTTTTTTTTGCTATAGAAACATCACAGTATACATCCACTGAAATACAAATGTTGTATCATGTATTTTTTCTGCGAACAGCTGGAAAGAGGTAAGCTTGTTTTAAGCTGCATTGAACCTTGATGGTATATCATGCAAAATTATTTGGTGATAGTGGTGTTGGGACGTTGCTGGTGTGAAGTTGCTGAGATCAACGAATAAGCTTTCATAAGGTAGCTAGTAAGTAGACTCGTGAATTATAATGAGTTTCTGCTATGATTTAACTCATTTCACTAGATCTCCATCATGTAGGCTATCCTTTATTAATAGAATATGTACCCCATGGTTAAAAAATACCTAGGCCTATAATAAAATACTAATATAAAATTAGAAAAAGTATATTGTCTTCCTAAATCACTCCCAAATATAAGTTTGTTGTTTAGGCCATGCATACCATGTAATAATAGAATAGGTGCCCCTTAGTTTCAAAATACTTACAATATAAATGATTTGTAATTTTACAAGTTGTTACCCTTCCCCAAACGTTGCATATTATTCCCTTATGCCTACACGGAGGCATAGGCGGAGTTTCACTTTTATGCGTGGGGGGGGGGCACCCACTGGCAGACGAGCCATAAGCACTTTTTTAGGCCTATACTCTACATTTCATGTATTTATGTAACACATATTCTACATTAAAAATACATTTAGAATGAACAATAACTGCTGTAACAAAGAGTAAAAAAAAAAAAAAAAAACATACATACATAATGCAGAAAAGCTGCCTCTTTTTCCGAATTGCGTAGATGACCCCTAACTTTCTTTCATCTCTTCTGATAAATTTTCAGTCAAACAGGTATATTGATGGCAAGGCAAGAGGGATAATCCAGGTACAAGGCAAAGGTCGAGGCAGGGGCAAACAGTATGCAATTTTGCGAGACTCGAGGGATAATCCAGGTACACAGGCAGTGATCAGAACACGGGGAAACAGACAAGGCAAGACGAAGAAAACAAGACACTAGGCTCGGTAATGCAGCTATCGCTAGATGAGTGATAAATGCAGAACAATACACAGCGATCTGAACAGGAACTGAGAGAGTGTTAAATGGAGTGTGTAATGGCTCTCAGGTGCGCGTGTGATTAGTGACGGCTGTGTGATCAGTGAATTCAGCTGTGTAAGTGCAATGGATGATGGGAACTGTAGTCCGGAGTGACATGTAACAGTGAGAGTCAATGTAATGGTAGAATGACCTCTAGCGGCAATCGGCCGGAAGGCCAGAGACCGGATTCGTGACATTGACATTCATTAGACATTCGTTTTTTTTTGCCAATTAAACTCTTTGCGGCTGTTATATTTTGAGCCCAAACTAACTCAGATAGACATAAATATATGCCCTTTACATGGCACAAGGCTTAATTTCTAGGAAAACAACTGTAAAAAAATTATCAATTTAAATTAATTAAACAATTTAACTACGTGACATTAAAATATAAAACCAATACTAAAATGTTCGGAAAAAATCCCTGTTATTGCACAAAGCTCCGTTTTTTGGAATTTTCCATTTATGTGTTTTATAATCACTTTACAACTTTTAATGTATGCAATAATAGAAATCCATTAAAAGACAACACCATTTGATCTAAAGGCATCAAACCAACTGTAAAATATTCAGAATATTATTCCCTATAATGCACAAGGCTTGGTTTTTCAGATTATGCCTTTATTGTTTTTATATACAGTACTGAAACCATATTTGTCATATGTTTTATATACTGTACCCACTTAAATTAATTAAACTCTGACACCGTTTGAGATAAAGTTATCAAATCAACTGTACAATATTCAGAATATTATTCCCTATGATGCACAAAGCTTGGTTTTTCAGATTATGCCTTTATTGTTTTTATATACGGAACCGAATCCATATTTTTCATGTTTTATATACTGTACCCACTAAAATTAATTAAACTCTGACACCGTTTCAGATAAAGGTATCAAACCAATTGTAAAATATTCAGACTATTATTCCCTATGATGCACAAGGCTTGGTTTTTCATATTATGTCTTTATTGTTTTTATATACAGTAATGAAACCATATTTTAAAACAAATTTTATATACTGTACCCACTCAAATTAATTAAACTCTGACACCGTTTGTGTCACGAATCCAGTCTATAAACTTCCGTTCTCTCACCACCAGATGTCACCCGCTCTCCACATGGACTCTCACCTTACAACGACTGTTACACATCACCCTGGACTACATTTCCCATGCTCCATTGCACTAATCACAAGCTCACCTGAAACCAATCACAGACAGCTGCTAGCAATAACACACACTATATAAATCAGTCTCACACCACCATTCAACGTGGAGTATTGTTTGGCGTTTATCACTTTACGGAGCCTGTCCTAGTTTTCATAGTCTTGCCTTGCCTGTTTTCCTGGTTCTTGCCACGCATCTTGGATTAACCCTTTGCTTGCTGTTTCGGACTGTGTTTGCTCCTTGTCTGGCCTCATGCTCACGTTTTTGTATTACCCCTCTTGTCAAGCCCTCTGGATTACGTTTACTGTCATCTGATTTAAGCCCGTTTAGGATTGCTCTTTTGTCTTGCCTGTGCCATGCCTGTTTGCTGTTGTTCGACCCTGTCTGTGTTTTTGACTTTATTAATAAAAGCTTGCACATGGATCCGCACGCCTCTCGTCTCATCAGCTTCGTAACCGATTGAGATAAAGGTATCAAAACAACTGTAAAATATTCAGAATATTGTTCCCTATAATACACAAGGCTTGGTTTTTCAGATTATGCCTTTTATTGTTTTTATATATATAATACTGAATCAATATTTTTTTTAAATGTTGTATAGTCTGTAGTAGGGCTGCCTGATAAATCGCATGCGATATTTAACGCGCATCTTGTCAGAAAGCCGGTTCTGTAATCAGCGGTAAATCTCCATCACGTGCGGGCTTTCACATTGAGCAGCATTAACTACACCGATTAAGAAAGCCCGCAGGTGATGGAGATTTACCACTGATTACAGAACCGGCTTTACTGATAAGATGCGCGTTAAATATCGCATGCGATTTATCGGGCAGCCCTAGTCTGTACCCACTTAAATAAACTCTGACACTGTTTGAGATAAAGGTATCAGAACAACTGTACAATATTCAGAATATTATTCCCTATAATGCACAAGGCTTGGTTTTTCAGATTATGCCTTTGTTTTTATGAATCCATGTTTTATGTACTGTACCCACTTAAATAAACTCTGACACCGTTTGAGATAAAGGTATCAAAACAACTAAAATATTCAGAATATTATTCCCTATAATGCACAAGGCTTGGTTTTTCAGATTATGCCTTTGTTTTTATGAATCCATGTTTTATGTACTGTACCCACTTAAATAAACTCTGACACCGTTTGAGATAAAGGTATCAAAACAACTAAAATATTCAGAATATTATTCCCTATAATGCACAAGGCTTGGTTTTTCAGATTATGCCTTTGTTTTTATGAATCCATGTTTTATGTACTGTACCCACTTAAATAAACTCTGACACCGTTTGAGATAAAGGTATCAAAACAACTAAAATATTCAGAATATTATTCCCTATAATGCACAAGGCTTTGTAGCGAATCAACTCAAAGGGGGAATATGCATAATTAATCATAAATAGTTATAATTAATTATAAATATTTAGATCCGCTGTAAGTATTTACTTGACCTCTCAGGGTCAACTGTCTGTCAATTCTAAGAACGTTAAGTTCCTGGTTAAGGGAAATAACTTTCTTACTGTACAATACTACACAGAGCATGTAGCAAAAATCTGCATGATTAGGGACTGCGATTATGAGCAAACAATGAACAACCTCAGGTGTGATACAGGTATGACTTTATTAACTACATAAACACAAACTAGTCAAAAATACACATACACATATGCATACACTTGGTATAGGAACATGATTAAAGCTTAGGCAGTAAAGAGAAGAGAAATAAAACATGAAGCTATGGTATCATTGGATATTCAGCAGATCTACAGCCTGAAGGAAACATCAGTTTCTTAGTTCAAACACACCGTTGTAAAAAGGTGCAAATTAATTCACTTGGGTGTTGATGCAGAAATTAGTAATGATTCTTAGAACATCCATATGTTGCAGAGGTATCAGCATGTAATATGCACTCTCAGTTAGATCATCCGAAGACGAATTCATAGATACTAGACATGGTAGAGTTACTTATATGAATGAGTGGTTTATCGTAAGCATGAATAAAAATAGTCTATAATACAACAGATTAAATACAACACAGCAATAATATACACAATGGCCTGAAGAAAATGGTTGTTCATTCAAAGAAGGTTTTCCTATGAATTAATTAGTAGAAAAGTCAGTTTCTCCTGTGCATTTGTGCCTTTCTTATGAGGAAAATGAGGGAGTTTATCTCCTGCATTCCTTTTAGGCCATAAAACCAGTGATATCAGCATTGGTTACCATGGAACCAGAGGCCTGTTCTGCTTTTCTGAGGTGTTAGGTGCATTTCGGGGGAAGGGTCCATAGACCCTCGTAATTGGCCATTTGGTTAGGTGATGGGGAGTTCGATATTATTTGTTAAATATAACAAAAAGTTGTGTGTCTGATTGGTCCAAATGCTACAGCAACCAATGCTGATATCGCTGGTTTTATTGCCCAGAGACCTGTTCTGCCTTTCGGAGGTGTTAGATGAATTTCGGGGGAAGGGTCCATAGACCCTCGTAATTGGCCCTTTGTTTAGGTGAGGGGGTGTTAGATATTATTTGTTAAATATAACAAATAGTTGTGTGTCTGATTGGTCCAAATGCTACACTTGGTTTTTCAGATTATGCCTTTATTGTTATATTGGTTATTATATTGGTTATATTGATTATATTGGTCTAAATGAGTCTACTCCACCAAGCTACTGTTATAAGCATGAGCCCCATCAGACTGGTCGTGGCGGCGGTGTTGCAACAATATTTAGTGATATTCTCAATGTTACTCAGAAGACAGGATACAGGTTTAACTCATTCAAAATACTTATGCTTAATGTTACACTGTCAGATATGCGAAAGAAATCTATCGTATCTCTTGCTCTGGCTACTGTGTATAGACCACCAGGGCCATATACAGATTTCCTAAAAGAATTTGCAGATTTCCTCTCAGACCTATTGGTTACTGTTGATAAATCGCTAATTGTCGGAGGATTTTAACATTCACGTTGATAATACAAATGACGCAATGACTTGCGTTTACTGACCTAATAAACTCTTTTGGAGTCAAGCAAAACGTCACCGGGCCCACTCATCGTTTTAATCATACGCTAGATTTAATTATATTGCATGGAATTGATCTTACTGATATAGATATCGTACCTCAAAGTGATGATGTTACTGACCATTTCCTTGTATCGTGCATGCTGCATATTACTGATATTAACTATATGGCGCCGCGTTATCGTCCAGGCAGAACTATTGTTCCAGCCACCAAAGACTGTCAGGAAATCATCACAATCACTCACGGCAGCACAGTCACCTCCTCCGACACACACTAGATCCCAATCACCCAAATTCTGATCAACTGCACCTGCATCACCAATTAAGCCCGCTATATCTTCTCACTCCACTCAGCATTCCAGTGTCTGGTCTACCGTTCATTACCTGAACATTGCCAGACTCCTTACATGCGTTACTAACGGTTGTTTTCTTACCGCCAGAAGTGAGTTCAGTCTCTGCTATTCCGATTCTCCTCAGCCCCGGTTCATCTCCAGGATTCCTACTACTATCATAACCCAGATTACCAAGAAGCTAAGATACCCAGAACTCTCTCATATCTCTCTTACTCACCTGCCTTCGATTCTGACCATCACTGCATTGATAATAAACACCTCTGTTTACCTGAACTCCTGTTGTCTCTTGCCTGTTTGTGACAAAGACAGATTCACAAATAACCTGCCTGATTTATCTCAACTGCTGTGTACCCATAAGTACACATGAACTAGACGAAATGACTAGCAACATGGGCACTATCTTCTCTAATACATTACAAGCTGTTGCCCCCATCAAATTGAAAAAGGTTAAAGAAAAATGTACTGCGCCATGGTACAACAGTAATACCCATTCTTTCAAGAAAAAAACTTGTAGTCTTGAGCGTAAATGGAGAAAACTAACTTGGAAGTGTTTAGAATTGCGCGGAAAAACAGTATGTCCAGATAGACAGGCTCTAAAAGTTGCCAGGGCCGAGCATATCCACAAACTCATAGAAAATAACGAAAACAATCCAAGGTTTTTATTTCGCACAGTGGCTAGATAAACAAATAACCAGACACCACCCAATCTAAATATTCCCTCACAATTTTAATAGTAATGACTTTTACGAATTTCTTCACTGATGAAATAGATTACATCAGAAATACAATAACAAATTGTAGATTCTACAGCATATAATACTTCAGCTTCATTCATCGCACCAAAAGATAAACTGCAGTGCTTTACAACTATAGGACAAGAAGAGCTAAATAAACTTATCATTTTTATTGTTTTTATATACAGTACTGAAACCATATTTTTCAAATGTTTAATATACTGTACCTACTTTAATTAAACTGACACCGTACCATGGGTGCAGCAGGCACAATGATATTACGTAGCGCCGGAAAATAGTCCCCAGCATGCTCCCTGTGCAAGCAGGTGGTCACGTTGGTTATGTTGGCGGAAGTTAGCCTATTTTCAGGCGCTGCGTAATATCATTGCGCCTGCTGCACCCATGGTACGGCAGCAAAGTTCCTTGATTATTACGCTGGAATGAAAGTATAGTTCCTAGCCATAGAGACCAAGGCTGTATCTCATTGCTAGTTTTACTTGGTCTTAGTGCTGAGATCGACACTACTTCATCTACTATAATACTATCATGACATACTCATAGATCGATTACAAAACTATACATGTATTCAAGGACAGGCTTTAAGATGGTTTAGATCCTACTTGTCTGATCGCTACCATTTTGTTCATTTAAATGGGGAGTCATCTCAATTATCCCCAGTAAAATATGGAGTGCCACAAGGATCTGTCCTAGGTCCTCTGCTATTTTCGATATACATGTTGTCCCTTGGTAATATTATTAGAAAATACAGGATTAGTTTCCACTGTTATGCTGATGATACTCAACTATATATCTCAACAAGACCAGATGAAACTTCTAAATTATCTAAGCTAACAGAGTGTGATGCTAACGGTCTAATCAGATTCAATGATCTATGCTAAGCTACAGCTAAAAGTGCTACCGCCAGACCTGGAAATCGGCTGAATGGATTCGAAAACGGTAAAACTCAACTGTTTAACTCTAGGGGAGTTGGAAAATGAGCCTATTTTCAAAAATAGTGGAGTGTTCCTTTAAGAAAAATGGTTCTAAACAGTACCAGAAAAGGGTTCTTCAGCTTATAACAATAGCAGAACCCTTTTTGGTGCTAAATAGAACCCTTTTTATAGGGTTCCATAAAGAACCATGCTTTGAAAGTGCTATATAGAATCTTAAAGGTGCTAAAATTAACCTTTTTAATGATAGTTTATTTTAATTAATATGAGTATGTTTATATCATTAATATTAATTGTATTAATATTATTTGAATAAATTATTTATTACTATTGTTGTTTTACCCCTCTATCTGCCTGGTCTTATAATATCTTATAGTTTCTATTAAGGTTTTCATAAAAACAACATGTGTCAATTAGGTATTTTTATTTTATTTAATGACAAGTGAAATTGTTGCAAAAATGACAGTGAACTAACAACCGTTATTAGCAGAATACATTAATAAATGACAATTAACACTGAACATAAATAAATACTTAAAAAAGTAAAACAAAAATAGAAACATAAAAGTGTAATGAAGACCAAGTTTCAGTGAAATACTTTATTTTCACATAATAAGTCCATCATTATGTGTATTTTGGTGTGATTGAGTGGCAGTTTCTCTCTGCAGATGATGAGGTTGCAGGATGTGACATCATCTGAAACACACAATTGAGTTTAGAGTTACAATGTGCCTCCTTCCAGTTGTTTATGTAAAAACAATTATGTTTATGAAGGACAAAAGCAGTATGTGAGCACTTCACAATGTTATGTTATGCATAAACCCAAGCAATAAAAAAATAAATAAAAAATCTAACAATATGGACCATAAATTCAATATCTTTGTTACTTACTTAGTGGAGATGGGGAAAGAAGTATCCTTAACTGACAGAGCTGGTCACACTTACATGTTCTCTTAAACTAAAAAGAGAAAAAGACATGATTGGTAGGAAACCAGGTACAGTTTGAAAGTTTAAAATAATAGACATTTTAAGAAAGAAATCATTTACCTGATGAGAGTGTGTTGATAGTCTGTGTAGTTGGATGGCTGAGGTCCAAAAAAATCAGAAATGAGCCATCTTTTTTTCTTCTTTTTTTTGTGTGTGTAACCTCTATTAGGGATTTACATTAAAACAACAACAACAACATATTGTGTGAATTAGGTACTTTTTTATTGACGTGAAATTGTAGCAAAAAATGTCAGTGCTCTTAACAACAGTTGACATTGAACATGAATAAATACATAAAGAAGTACAACACAAAATAAAAACAAAAAATAGATGACTAAATTCCAGTGAAATATCTTCACAATCCTCTATGATGCCTTTAAGTCCATCATTTTGGTGTGACTGAGTGGCAGTTTCTCTCTGCAGAGAATGAGGCTATGGGACGTGATGCATCTGAAATACACAGTTTTGAGCTGTCCATTTGATTATGTAAAAGAAAAAATGGACAGAATGTGATAAAAGAGCAACAATATATTGTTGTGACAAGTCCCGGTAAGTCTAACGCAGTATACATAGCAATTCTTTTTTTATAATAATTAAAAAGAAAACAAGTAGATAGAATAGAAATAGAATATAGAGTTCTAGAGTTAAATAAAAAAATTCTAACAATATGTATTATAAATTAAATGTCTCTGTTACTTACTTGCAGAGAGAAGTATCCTCATCTTAATAGAGCTGCTGATGAAATCATTTACCTGTTGAGAGTGTGTTGACAGTCTGTGTAGTTGAACCTTAAAGAACCCTAAACCATTTCGGCATAAAAGGGTTCTTCAGGATGCTGTGGTTCTAAATAAACCGTTACTACACATAAAGAATGTCTAAAAAAATTAAAAGTTCAGTCCTCTGTGAACAAGTGGTGTTCAAGTTTCATGGATATAAATGGGTTCAGTACTCTCCACAAAAAAGAAAAAGAAAAAAAAGATGAATAGTCTGAAAAACGAACCTTGTGCATTATAGGGAATAATATTTATAGATTTTTACAGTTGGTTTGATACCTTTATCTGAAACGGTACTGTATCTGAAATGAATTCATCTGTATTCAACGGTATCTGAAATGAATTCATCTCACTCACAAAAAAACTAAAAGAAATAACACAGATTCAGTATACCTCAAAATAAATAAAAATAATGCAACTCTGATTATGACGGAAACCTGCAATAATTAAATGTTAAACAACACAAATATAATTTATGTATTTAATCCCATTCTATAAACCAATGTCTTTGCTTCTGACCTTCGATGATCCAGTTCAACCGTACTAAGCAAAAATGACTCTAGACAAACATTTGTGAAATCATTTACCTGTTGAGAGTGTGTTGACAGTCTGTGTAGTTGAACCTTAAAGAACCCTAAACCATTTCGGCATAAAAGGGTTCTTCAGGATGCTGTGGTTCTAAATAAACCGTTACTACACATAAAGAACCATCTTTTTTTTAGAGTGTAATATATATATAAGAGTATATATATATATATATATTTATGTGTGTGTGTGTGTGTGTGTGTGTGTGTGTATGTATATATATACATATATATATATATATATATATATATATATATACATCAACACATACATGCATACATATATTCATGTATGTATGGTGTTCCAGTTTAATGTATTGAAATGGGTTCCAGGACTGTCTAAAAAAATTAAAAGTTCAGTCCTCTGTGAACAAGTGGTGTTCAAGTTTCATGGATATAAATGGGTTCAGTACTCTCCACAAAAAAGAAAAAGAAAAAAAAGATGAATAGTCTGAAAAACGAACCTTGTGCATTATAGGGAATAATATTTATAGATTTTTACAGTTGGTTTGATACCTTTATCTGAAACGGTACTGTATCTGAAATGAATTCATCTGTATTCAACGGTATCTGAAATGAATTCATCTCACTCACAAAAAAACTAAAAGAAATAACACAGATTCAGTATACCTCAAAATAAATAAAAATAATGCAACTCTGATTATGACGGAAACCTGCAATAATTAAATGTTAAACAACACAAATATAATTTATGTATTTAATCCCATTCTATAAACCAATGTCTTTGCTTCTGACCTTCGATGATCCAGTTCAACCGTACTAAGCAAAAATGACTCTAGACAAACATTTGTGTGTCTTTGTTTATTGCTGAAGTGTGTTGAAATTTCTTCTTCTGCATTCTACTGTACGGACGTACATTTACTTTCCCTTCAGCCTGAGGCTTATTCATTTCACTTTTGGTGTGAAAAGGCTTTTATATTTGGCAAAAATATAACTTTTTTATTTTAAAAACAAACAAGCAAGCCCAGTCCAGATTTAAAAAGTAACGCAAAAGTAACGTAACGCATTACTTTCCATAAAAGTAACTAAGTACCGTAATTAGTTACTTTTTTATGGAGTAACGCAATATTGTAATGCATTACTTTTAAAAGTAACTTTCCCCAACACTGGTCATACATGACTCACATTCCTAATTTGAAACTAATGATTAGGCCTACCTAAAAGGTTATATCCTATATAAACGCAAACTCGGGAGACACGAGTAATAACAGTATAATAACTCCTCGTTGCTCCTCCTCCGTGGGGCTGAGGGGAGGTTCACACACTGAAAACTGATATATGTGCCTACAGATGAACTCTCCTCCTCCTCGTGAGTTTATCCTGATCGTTCAGTCCATGCGAGAGAATCGGCTGCTATAAATGGAGATATCTCGCGAGCCGTGCTTGCTTCTGGATTTCTAGAGTCCAAACTGAAAGAATGATCTTATTTCACAGTGCCGATCACACGCTGGTGCTTTATGTACTTTATCATTTCTTTATTAATAATCTCTTTTGAGAATAGCTCTAACCGGTTGGACTGAAGTTTTAAAGCAATGGATCCAGTAACGAGGTGGACACCGAAACAGGTTGTTGACTGGATGAGGGGTGAGTTTTGGATTTAGTTCCTGCATAATATGTATGCTGCTTGTAAAATTTGGAGATATAAATGGTCTCTCTCGGTTTAGCGAGTGCTTTGTTTATCTGCACTTTCGATGAAACCGAGATTAGCGTGTCAACAATGTTCAAGCAGAAACAAAACAAACTTGTGTTTAAAGAAACTCATGATCCTATCGTGTGGCAGAAAAAGAAATGCATTTATGAAAAGAATATCCCGCTGTACTGCGCGTTTTTTATTGTTATGTACGCATGTTATGTGGGAGTATTTTACTCTCACCGTTCTTGTGATTGTTGAAGACAGATTTATCAAACCGTTCATCGTTTTTCTACGGTGGCCGAGAAGTGCAAAACATATCACAATTCAGAAAACACAACAACAATTCAGAAAACATTATAACAAGTCAGAAAACACAATGACAAAACAGACAAACCGGAAGAGGTTGGTATAGTTTGAGACAGCGCCATTGGTTTGGGATTACTCACCGCTGACTGGACGAGACATCTGTCAATCAAAGTATACAGGGAAGAACCAGCCGAAGAACAGCAGAGTCCTGGTAGAAAGTTCGGAGATGGTATTAAAGTAGCTCAGTTTAAATGTATTGTATGAATTGCCCTTACTATAGAATAAAAAATACGGGATGTCTTTTTACATTGTTAAAAGTGGCTGTAAAACATCAGCTCCAGTGGCACAGATGGATAAGCGCGTGTCGTTGGCTTTTTGACGCGATCGACCCAGGTTTAATGCCGAACTTTTTTTCCTCCCTTTTCAAATCTCGTATTAGCAATGGATTCTATTTACACTAAGTGAAAATAGCAGTATTTTTAGCAATATGCTACTTACACTAAGTGAAAATACCTATTTACACTATGTTAAAATAGCAGGATTTCTACTATCAAGTATACTACTTGTTGCAAATAGTGGCAATTATCTGCACTTCAGTATTGTAGTACATTATAAAACAGTATGCAATAATAACGTATTGAGTGTAAATTTTAATTTTAATTATTAAATGGATGCCACCTTATTGGTACAATAAAGCCCTCCCTACACCTACCCTAACCCTACCCCATACTTTATTTTCAACTTTTTGATTATTTCCTAAATTTTTATTGAAGCTAAATGCCTTTACGATGTGATACGAGATTTGAAAAGGGAGGGGAAAAAGTTCGGCAAAAGACGGGATCGAACCCCGGTCATTCGACAAATCACACAGAATTGTGATTTGTTTAGCACTTCTCGGCCACCGTATTTTTCACATCTAGAAGATAATTATACACTGCCATCAGAGCAGATGATTGTCACATAAAGGACTATTCTTCAGTGTTGAAGAATTTGCTCGTGTAGCAGTGAATTACAGTTATATTGAAATTAAACTTGTCCGAGTGTGAATGCAAGTCAAAGTATTGCGTGAATTCGAATTGAGTTCTGGTTGTGGTATTTGTACATGTGTAATCAATGGAAGGAAAGATCAATGTAGGAGTCATACTGTAATGTAGGTGTCACATGTGAATTGGACCACCTGTTATTGTATGAGTTAGAGTCAAATTCCATAACGTTTATTATTATTATTTTTATCATCATCATCATGTTTTCGTACGATCCGCTTATGGCCCACTGAGGGTTATGTTGGGTTGTTAGTGGTGAACCCTTTTTCTAAAAATTCAAAAAAATTATTTTTGTATGAAATGCCAACAAAAACGCATGTGCGATTTATCAGTTATCAGTATCAGATTATCAGTTTAGAAATATGGAAATATGTGCTTTTCTATGATGTCCCAAGCATAGGCCTAAGTAATTTTTTTCAAAGAAATTTTTTTTTGTTGTTGTTGAAATCAAATAAAAAGCATTTGTATCGGGTCTTAAAAGGTTGGCATACTGCTCTAAATGTGATTCATAGAAAAAAAAAAGTAGTTCAGTTGTTTACGTGGTTTATTTGTCCTTAAAGTAATAACATTTATTTTTAGATCTTTACATGGGCAAATTTTTCTGGAATTTGACTAGGCACCTAAGACCTAAGAACTCCGTAAAAAGTTATGTTTTTCCCTATATGTAATTAATGTTATCATTTTACGTCCTTGTGGTGAGTCCCTTATATTATTTAATTTAAGGAACACACATTAATTTGTCATTTGTCTGACAGTACACTTATTGACACTTATTGAGTGCGGGCATCCTGGAGTTATAACTTGCTTAAGGGCACAATGGTGACAGTTAATGGATCAACCGTTGCAGGCTTTGAACCAACAACATTCAGTTACCAGCCTAAGTCGTTAACTGCTATTCATGCCAGATGACTCTAAATTTGAATAGCCTTTGAGCACATGCAGTGCTATGGAAGTGTAAACTGTACTACATTGCCAACATCCAGAAAAAAAGAACAAGAGCATCTGTTTTCTTTTGAATGAAATGCCCTAAGGCTTTAAAGGGTTATAGTGGTTCATGTGGAGGCTTCTCTTTACTCTCAGTGTCGTTTTATTTATTTTTGGATATCTTTGTACTCAGTCAGTTGAATTAAATGTATTTTGTTTTTCCCCAGGAAAGAGTAGCCTACCTGCCAGGTGTATTTAATTTATATTTACTAAGATGCATCATGTACTTTGCCTCGTGTTATTCTATTGGTAGCTTTAGCTTATTTATTTATTTATTGAATTTTTGCTTCTGCTGTTGAAAAATGGTCTAGCTGATTTGAACACATTTTCCCATTCTCACACTTTCTTCCATGCGAACATGCATGAACAAACAGTAAAAGTTGAATGTAAAGTCTTTAAAACTTTTTCTGATTTGGAGTGTTTTCATGGAATGTTCTGCAGAAACTGGAGTGAATAATTTCACACTTACGAGTTATGTTTCAGTCCTCCTCCCACACTTGTTGAAGGACAGCTGGGTGCCTTACATTCTTTTTTTAAATCTTCAGATGCATCCAAAAAGTTCTCAAACTACTGAGATGATTGAGTTACAAAACCTATAAATGACCTAAATGATGCAAAGCACAATAAAAATATTATAATAGTTAGGGATGCATTTTATCGGACATGATTGAGATACATGATTAGAGCCGAATATATCCTGTCAGTCAAAAGGAGGAGGAAAAAAAATTTCTCGTGTTGAATTTAGGGCTGTCAGAGTTAACACGATAATAACACATTAATGCAAACCTGTTTAAAAGAGCACTGTTAACATATTAATCATTTGTTACATTGCACTTATTTTGCACTACATGTCTTTACATTGTACATATATTTAAAAACTAGGGAAAGTGACATGTGACATGTGGCCAAGTATGGTGACCCATACTCGGAATTAGTGCTCTGCATTTACCCATCCAAAGTGCACACACACAGCAGTGAACACACACAAACCGTGAACACACACCCGGAGCAGTGGGCAGCCATTTATGCTGCGGCGCCCGGGGAGCAGTTGGGGGTTCGGTGCCTTGCTCAAGGGCACCTCAGTCGTGGTATTGAAGGTGGGAGAGAGCGCTGTACATTCACTCCCCCCACCTACAATTCCTGCCGGTACGAGACTCGAACCCACAAACTTTGGGTTATGAGTCCGACTCTCTAACTATTAGGCCACGACTTCCCCTGCATGTAACTACATGTGTAATTAATTTCTGTAATTATGTCAGATTACAACATTAATCCGACACCTACTCTTAACCAAATCATACCATAAAACCTGTCTCTAACTTTTCCAGTATCCCACCTCAATTGCAGAATTTTTTGATGATATATGCTAAATATAGAAATAGAATGCAGAAATGCAGTCGAGTACCTGCAGAAAAGTTTCTGATCTTGTGTGTTTGTTTTTGTTAATCATTATTGATGTAAATTTCTAACAAAGATCTCATTCAAAAATGAATGGATTTCCAAACCATGACATCTAATAGATGTGACAGTGATATTTTAAGATATTCTGGGGGAAAAAGATAATCTTAATTAACCTGGGGATGAGTGAAACTGTGAAAGATTTTCTTTGCAAAAAGTATGGTAACAAGTACTTGCTACTTTTTCACAGACTCCACAAAGTTACCTTGCTAACCAATCTCCAAAAGCACATCCCTCTACAGTGACTCTTTCAAATATTTTCATTAGAGATGCACCGATCGATCGGCCAGGGATCGGAATCGGCCGATTTCCCTCATGATCGGCCCGGATCGGTGATCGGTCGGTCAGTCTCACTTCTTTCCGATTCCGAGCCAATCCGTTTTGTTACCAGCGGCACAGGCAATAACATTAGCCGCGCATTCTCACTCTCTTCTCTCCGACGACCCCTTCTCTCTCACACACGTCTCATTCGCTCCGGTTAAATAGTTCTTGTATTGTGCATTAGTCATTCCCGCAGGTTCCGCGCTTATACCAAACGCGCGTGTACCACCACTGATCTATATTAGTGGAGCGCACAATCCGCGCTCAGTCTCAAACAGCTTGTGAGCCACAAATAGCAAATTGAGTGGCTAACTGCGCTAAAACGTTCAAATACATACAAACTTATGTCAAAATGCCCATCTTGGCGAGTATCACAGTTTTGGAACGTTAAATAGTTGAGAAAGAGAACGCATGTTGTGTAACAGTATATTGGGTCCGTGGATAAACTCTTAAAGGGACCGCAGTCCAATATTCCTGCTGCTGTCTGTCATGTTCATCAAAGAACAAAAGACAAAAAATAATTTTCTGCTCTTGACTGAATATGTTTTTCTAACTTTAATGGTAAGCATTAATCTGTATTTAATTTTTACAATGAAGACTACAGAAATTAAAGAAATCAAATCTAAAATAACACTGGATGTGTTATTTCACATTTGATTACTTTAATTTCTGTAGTATTTCTTACCTGATTAAAAACTTACTTAACCTGAAAAACTTAGTTTCATAGCTCTCTTTATTCTATTGCATTTATTTGTGCTGTTGTTTGCACAACAGAAAGAAAATCGGAATCTGCAAAAATCGGTATCGGCAGATCACACTAACGAATCGGAATTTGGAATCGGCCAAGAAAATTGCAATCGGTGCATCTCTAATTTTCATATCTGTAAACTTGAATGGCAGGAATATATTTGTTAAAGAACATTTTGCTAATTTGATAAGTGTCACTGTTGCAGACATGATACACGATCAAATATCCAACAGAAAGTCTTTAATAATAAAGCATGGGTAAACAGGACAGAAGGTAGTAGACAACACTCGTAACACAAACGATGACCCCTTTAAGTTTTCCCTTTAGTTTCCTGTGTTCAATGGATGCCCATTTCCCACAAGTTGATATGATTCTTTAGGGCCTTAATGAAAAGTCTATAACATACCTTTTGTTTAAAATTTCTCAATGGTAGTGTAAAACAATAACATTTTTACCTTGTCAAAATCAGCTCTGCAGACATCACCCGGTTTTGTTGCATGTTGCTTTAAATGCTAATGAGCTCTGCTCACCCCGCCCCTCTCAATCGTGTGACGTCACACAGACAAGAAGCTGAGAACGGCCTGATTTGAAAAAGGGATATTATTTTTAGGGATTAAATAAAAACCACTGGGTGGATTTTTATCATCATAGGGTGGATTTGTGTACACACAAAAAAAGTGAAAAAAAAGTGTAAAAGTGAATTTAGCATCCGATAACCCCTTTAAATACTAACAAAACCAAGGTTAATGGCAACCATCTGAAACCATAACTAATCAAATCATAAACCATGACAACAACTGACAAGCGGGAAAAATCAAACAAAGGCAGACAGGAACTGAAGAATACAAACTAAAAGTCCATGAAACTGAAACTAACTGAACATAATGGTGACAAGTTGGGTTAGGCTACCAGTGATGTGAAACCAACAAGTGTACCTTTTCTACTGTATTAATGCTTTAATCTTATGTTTTCCATCCACGTAACCACAACACCATATGTGAACCCTTAGATCTTGGTATCACCATATGGTGTCTTCATGAGATTCTCGTAAATATTTAATAGAGACTCCCTGTTGAAGTTTAAATGGAAGAGGTGCCTGAAATTTCCTGTTCTCTTCTTTAATTTGACAGGAATGTATTTTTGTAGTGTGCAGAATAGGAGTGTTTTATTTTTCTTAAAGACAATGCAGACACAAATACAGAATTTTATGGCATTGATCCTTTCCCAACACACTCTACTTTTCCACACAAGACCTTTGATCCCACTTTGAAAATCCGTTGATATTTGCATTAATCCATCCTCCGTTTATAACAGCACTGAGTTGACAAGGTGTGCGCCTGCTGGTTTTTGCATTCAGAGCTGAACAACACAATGTGAATCTCCCAGATCACTGTAGCTTTGTAGTGCCAGCATAAGAGCAAAGATCTCTATAAACATGCAGCTTAACGCAACAGGGGAAATCTAACCTCAGATAACACATCACACACAGTTCACTGCCCCTCCATGGGTGCTTAGCCAGGTAGAAAGTTGGACGGGACACTGTGGGTTCACTGCGGCAAAAGGCTAATCCTCAGGAACAAATGGAATGCCTATTAAATACACAAGTTCAAGGGATAGAAATGAGTTCTGGGCAAAGCTAGAGTTTAATGACCATATTCAGTTCTTTAGAGAGTTCATTTATTATGTGGAAAATTGAAACTTCATGCCATTAAAAAGATCTGTCACTATATACTCACCCTCACGTTATTACACACCCAAGACTTCGGTTCATCTTAGAAACACAAATTAAGATATTTTTAATGAAACTTGAGAGATTTTGGTCCTTACCTTGAAAGTCCATTCCACCAAAACATTGGTGCTTGGATGCAAAAGATTTTTTTAACTCATTTTATCATCAACCATGTGAAAAGGCCCTGATATACTCGCGACAAAGTTCTTTTTTCTTCTTTGCTTAGAGGTTAGAAGTTGGAAATATCTTAGCAGTGGTGCACAGTTTGCAAAAATCCCATTGCCCCCTATTACTGATTGCACTAGATGAATATATAAATATGTGCTGCTCTCAATGACAAAATAAGTACACAACAAAAATGACTGTGGTGAAAAATAGCAGTTAAGAAAGCATCTGATCATAGCAATCGTGGATATGTTTGCACCAGCTCTAGAATTCGGCACTCCAGTCAAGTCACTTCACGTTTATTTGTACTGCAGCTTTACAGTATTAAGCATGAAAAATGGTATCACATTCAGTTAGAACTACAATTTCAGTTTCTACTATAAAGCAGCTCGCCAGTGTTCTTGTTTTTACTTGGGACTGAAAAGAAAAAATGAATGGGATTTCCACATCAAAGAAGGCAGAGCCACATAGCCACACCTACCTATTATGTATTCGCCAAAGACCAATGGTAGTTCAAAGGTGTTTACCAGTTGGAGAAAATCTTTGAGGAAAGTATGAATCAATTGCCAAGTGGACGGATTTGGATTGAAATTACGTCACATCAGTTTGACATAATTGCAAAACCCTATTACAAAAACCCATTGGAAAAGAGAACCCATTGCAAAATGGTCCTGCGGGTTTTAAGACGGCTGCAATTTGTGGGGTCATTCATGTCCGTAGCACAAATGGTATGAGATTTAGAAATAGTGTTGCTTGTGATTTCAGTCTTTGCAAAAGCATATCTTTATAAATGTTATATTAATGTATTATAACAATTATACTAAACAAACAAACAAGGTTAGTTCAGTTGACTGCACTGATTGACAGGGTTGCTGTAGTTCTCTTCCTTTGGTGTGTTTCCACTGCTCATGAAAAAACACACACAAAAGAATCGGGTCTCCCCTTGCACAGTGTAAAGGTCACATTATAATACCCCTCTTCCAGCACCTGCATTTGGGTAAACAGAGGAAGGGTGGTACTGTGCATGCACAGACAAAAACCCAGAACTGCATCAGGGTATTATGGGAAATCCTACTCTCGCCTTCATGTGGCCACTGCTGTAAAAATAAAAAAAGCCATACCTTCATTTATTGAGTTTTTGTTCATTGCATACTTGTGTATGATCAGGCAAATGTCTGTATCCTCCTGACAAGGTTAAAAATGATTTGCTTTGTATTTAAACAGTTGGGATTTTTTTAGGGAATATGAATGTAAATATTGCAAAAAGACCAGTCCAGCATGTCATCTCAATAAATGCATGTACATGCTTGACATCAGTCTCATGTGCGTCCGTCAGAGGGGTTTGTGTTATTGTAAGATACGAGAGTAACAGCATCACAGGGTTGAGTCAGTCGCTCATGCTGTCATTCACTGAGAACAGCTTGGTGGATGTGACCCATCTACAGCAATACCTTTCACACGCTTTGAAAGACACCAGCCATAATATCCTTTGTCCATTCTCTCAGTATTCACTCAGGATCTATTCATACGCTCATAACATATTAATTTACTGTATTTTTATACTGAAGTTTAAGGAGTTAACTTGCATAACTTCAGTGAAACTTAATATTTCACTAGTGCTGCATTCATGCACTACAATTGATTAGTAAATGAAGACTTTGTTACATTGTTGTGTCTAAAATCAATTTTTCTAGGGAGAGAGTTAGCAAGACTTGCAGCACTGTCTTCAACCCTTTGTGACCTGTAGGGCTGGGCGGTATTGTGGCATGTGATATGTAAATATTAGTGATACAACAAATTAATTATTTAATAGAAGACAGATAGCAAATTGAACGTTTCAGTTTAACTGAAAAACTGAAAGGGAAGGTTTAATTAATAATCAATTAATTAATCACATTTATTTAGTAATCAAGTAAAAACTGAGTTGCATATAAACATTTACATTTCACACAAGTTAGTTTTATATAAACTTTTTAATTATACAATGTTTCAACTCCAATTTGTTGTTGAAATATAAACATTTAAACAGTAATAATAACTTATTTGATTCAGAAATGCATTAAATAATAAAGACAACATTAAGTAACTAAAACATAATTAATATGTAATATAGTGTATACTGTATTTATCAAAATGCTCCTCTTTGGAGTTATATATTTTTCTTGCTAACTCACAAATTATGGACACTGGCTTTGAAAATGTAAATATTGTTTACAAGCTGTTTTATTGACATTGTTCTGCAGTTGAAACACTGAGTGATTACATGAGACATGATACATTTCAGTAAGTTGTACTGTTTCTTTCAACACTTCTGATGTTCATTCATGTTTATTTCAAGCTATAACTAGTAGTTATAGCACTTCTTAGAACTGTAGAGTGATGACAACTGCAGATTTGTGATGATCCATCTAGTACATTCAAATCAAGAAACTAATTTCATTTTACTATTTGCTTTATTACAAAGATTTGCAAGTGGGCTTATAATATGCTGATAATGGAAACATGCAAAGAGCAAAATTATATATTTTTTGATGAATTCTCCATTTATTGTATTTTATTATTATTGTTGTTGTTGTTACCAACAAATTTATGGTGGGTGAAGTTTGCAGCATGTCAACAAATGGGCATGTGGTCGCATGTTTCATTTTACTATTTGCTTTATTACAAAGATTTGCAAGTGGGCTTATAATATGCTGATAATGGAAACATGCAAAGAGCAAAATTATATATTTTTTGATGAATTTTATTATTATTGTTGTTGTTGTTACCAACAAATTTATGGTGGGTGAAGTTTGCAGCATGTCAACAAATGGGCATGTGGTCGCATACACATGCAGTTATATCACGTTCCATCCTGGCATCTTGTGCAGACAGTACCAAGTGAAGGTAAGCAGGTTTACTTTTTAGCCAGTTATGACATGAGCTGAAAGATTGAATTTAAGTTTGCAGAGAGAGGACTGGTAACTTCCTGGACAAGAAAACCATGAACAACATCACTTTGCTGTTCCTCACCTATCAAAGCTGTCAAGTCATTCAAAGTGAACACATTTTAGGTGCTGAGTTTGGATCGCTTATAAAGTACACCATCTTTATTTTCACATTGCAAATATTTTTGAGGATAGGAAGTTATAGCATTTCACCAGCTTTTTGAGAGGCATATTAAAACGTTTGCCTTCCTTCCATTTTCCACCAAAATAAAAGCATGCCTGTATCAAGGTTGCCAGGTTTTCACAACAAAACCCACCCAATTATTACTCAAAACTAGCCCAATTGCATTTCGGGGAGGTCCCCGGTAAAAACTGCGTTCCGGGGGTAAAATACACGTTTTTTGGTGGGGTTTCCCAGTAAAATTTGCATTTAAGGGGCTAAATATTGCATTATTGGGGTCGCTTCAAGCTGTGGACATGAAAAACAACCCGTGGCAACAGTGGTAAAGTAGCCCAATTCCGCGGGAAAACCGCAGACTTGGCCTGTATGTCGAGATATGCTGCAAGAATGTAACAAAATGAAGAGAGAACTGTACAAAATGATTGCACTTCAACATAATTGGCATTCAGCTCTTGTTTTGGGCTAGTATCACTAATGTTTCTGTAGTTTTGAGAAGTGCAAAGCATCCATATGTCGTTGCCCATGGAGAAGTGAAGAAAAAAACTGTAGTATTTCTTTAAAATGTATTATTGCAATTTAGCTCCTTTTAGCAGGAAGATCCACAACCACCCAAAGAAAGGGCAACACATTCCTTTGAGGTTTATGTTGTCTTCTGGCTCTCATTACGCTTTTTACCCTATATTGGGTATGTTTGCAACCAGCAAGTTGAAAAATGATGCAGGAATTTCATAATTGAGATGTTTTCCATTGGTTCAGTACATGTTCTATGCTAAAATAAGGGTGTGACAAGTTAGTTGTTAAGATATGGGGGTAACATGGGAAGTTTGTCTCTGTAATTATGGTTTGGCAGAAGGCGATGTGGCAGAGTTTGGTAAGGGTAGACCCAGTCACAGATGCCTTTTTGTTTTCAAAGCTACTTCTGATTACAGGTCTCTCAGACTGACTTTCATGGTGTCTGCGCTGTTCAGCCACAACAATTACTGTATAAGGAGTTAATGAGGAGATTTTGGCAAGCGTGAGAATACTGAGCGGCTCATACAGGTCTGTCTATGAATGGCTGCTGGGCAGAAACCACACAGTTTCTGTGTGCAGACTAGTGGAATGTGTGAAACCACCTGCATTGTATTATTATGTAAATCATGCCATCATTTTTAAAGAAGTGCTCACAAGCGTTAGCAGAAAAATTTTAATCAGAAATTGCAGCACTAAATGGGAAGCAAAGTAGGGAAGTCCCACCAATTACCTTAAGCTCAGTCTAGTCAAAATATATGAGCACAGGCAGTTTACTCACTAGAAAGTTTCATCTTTGTCCAGTGTCTGTGCTATTTCTTTTTCAGGAATAATGACCATTAAAATGTCAACACTGTTGTTGCATCCTCCAGTAGTTTGTTGTTGTTCTGTCTCCTCTATTCCTTCTTCAGCTGTGAAACAATAGCCGGGGCTGAGGACAAATAATACTAGATGCATGCACAGGCTAGAAAGCACAATTGGTTTATTCCAAACGTATACCTCCGTTTTGACGTGAATGCTTATAGCGCTTTTCCACTGCGTGGTATGACTCGGCTCGGTTTGCGTTTCCACTGCAGTCTAGTACCGCTTTAGAGTGGGCGGGATTATTCACATGTCGTTATAGTTGCGCCGCCTATACTGCCGCGACTCCTGAAAAACTTTTTCGTTCCGCGTCGCCCCATCAAGCTCTCGCTGGATCCGCTCCTCTGCTATCAATGAGAGGAACGTCTGTACTTCCTCAACAGACAACAAAACCATTTTTTGGTTGTTAAAAAAGGTGCGCTCGTTCGAAACAGTTGCGTTCGATCCTTCGCTGGCTGTGCCGATTTAAATCTAGCGGTTCTGTTGTGTCTGTGTGTCGCAAGTTCAGTGACGCAGGTAGTGACGATTCTCTCCGGCCAATCAGTGATCAGCAGAGTTTACACGCCACGTTTTGGTAACGGTACGATTTGCTTGGAACCTCAACCGAGGTGGTATGGAAAAAAGTACCAGGTACCAGGTACTGTACCCAGTGGAAAACCCCCCAAAAGTGAACCGTACCATGTCGTACCATGCAGTGGAAAACCCCCCAAAAGTGAACCGTACCATGTTGTACCAGGCAGTGGAAAAGTGCCATTAGTGTACATGTTCAGTCGAAAGCATAGTGTTTTAAAGTATACTCTAATTTGAGTGCACTTTAACGTTTCATCTTTGTCCGGTGTTGGCGTTATTTCACTTCAGGAGTTGACCGATAAATGTCTTTGTACTCTTTTTAAACCCGCATTGAAAAATGCCCTAACCGCCCCCTCACATGGAAAACCCCCCAAAAGTGAACCGTACCATGTCGTATCATGCAGTGGAAAACCCCCCAAAAATGAACCGTACCATGTCGTACCATGCAGTGGAAAACCCCCTCAAAAGTGAACCGTACATGTCGTACCAGGCAGTGGAAAAGTGCCATTAGTGTACATGTTCAGTCGAAAGCATAGTGTTTTAAAGTATACTCTAATTTGAGTGCACTTTAACGTTTCATCTTTGTCCGGTGTTGGCGTTATTTCACTTCAGGAGTTGACCGATAAATGTCTTTGTACTCTTTTTAAACCCGCATTGAAAAATGCCCTAACCGCCCCCTCACATGCTCTTGTCAACATCATTTTTTGTTCTGGTCTCCAGTAGTTTCATCTCTTCTGTTTCTTCTTAAACTGTTAAACAATAGCTGGGGCTAAGGGCAAATAATAGATGCAAACTACAAATTGAGTGCACAAAGAACATTTGGTTTAAGCTCAAAGTATACTTCGGTTTTGTGTGCTGTATTGTATGTAAAGCCGAACATGTAACATGTAACCGAACATGAGTTGTTAGTACCATGCAGTGGAAAACCCCCCAAAAGTGAACCGTACCATGTTGTACCAGGCAGTGGAAAAGTGCCATTAGTGTACATGTTCAGTCGAAAGCATAGTCTTTTAAAGTATACTCTAATTTGAGTGCACTTTAACATTTCATCTTTGTCCAGTGTTGGCGTTATTTCACTTCAGGAGTTGACCGATAAATGTCTTTGTACTCTTTTTAAACCCGCATTGAAAAATGCCCTAACCGCCCCTCACATGCTCTTGTCAACATAATTTTTTGTTCTGGTCTCCAGTAGTTTCATCTCTTCTGTTTCTTCTTAAACTGTTAAACAATAGCTGGGGCTAAGGGCAAATAATAGATGCAAACTACAAATTGAGTGCACAAAGAACATTTGGTTTAAGCTCAAAGTATACTTCGGTTTTGTGTGCTGTATTGTATGTAAAGCCGAACATGTAACATGTAACCGAACATGAGTTGTTAGTATCTCTTAACACAAACAGTTATTGTTGTTGCAGTCTCCAGTACTCTTTTCTTTTCTTTTTTTTACTATGAAACAATGAGACAAGACAGTGTCACCATTTTGTGGACCAACTAATTAGTGCAAAAGACGAACTAACAGTATGTGGGGTTAGAAGTTAGAAGATACTTTGTTATAAATTGTATAAATCAGGCTGTGCGTATACGTTGCTCTGCTGATGACGAAATTCATGCCATGTGCATTGTACACATACACATAAATACTGAAGTAACATCGGGCTTTATTGTTATAGAGATTGCGGATTGAAATGCATATTGATCAGTCATAATTTTGCATGCATGCATTTTTATCCATGTGCTATAACATTGTTGATTCTTGCACATTTTGCAACACTTTCAAAGTGGAATGTCAAGGGAGTGTCACTAAAAGTATGTTTAACAACAACAATTTAAACCAGTAGTACACTTATTGTTTTCGTCTTTGACCCAAGTACATTTTACAGAGATAATTCTTAAACTCACTGACCCAGAGCTAGTCCTCCTTCTTGTCAGTTAATTCTGATAGAGATGATGTTTGTAACCCTTAGCAAACCTGTCAGTTAAGTTTCCTGTCCCTGAAGGTCTTTTCCAGTTCTTTTCCACCCTGTCTTTTCATCTAAAATGACAAACAGGATAGCAAAAGTAGCCATTTGGCCCAGAGCATCTTCTTAAAACCTGTCATTCTAAAAGCTTTTTGTCCCTCTTGTCTCTTGTTTCAAGAATGAGGGGTGAAAAAAACCTTATCCAGCTGCCTTTCTTTTCTGTGTGGATTTCTTAAGCTGAACTGCAGGCACATTTGCAAATCAGATGGACAGTATTGATTGTTATACAAGCTGCTATAATCCAATCAATACAACTGACTGATGTTATCATGTTAATTTTGTTAGATTGAATCTCAACTCCAGCCATATTAGATCCAGTCTCTTTACCAGATCTTGTAAAGATATCCGTTTTATCTGATACCCAAAATCAGATCAGCAAGTCTTGTGTGATAACAAAAAGCAGTCCTTTGTCTGGTACCTGAAACTATATTGACAGAGAGGTTGATGGAGGAAGCCAGGAAAGAGCAGAAAGCAGGAGACGAAGTGATGATTTAAGAAGAAAAGAAAAAAAGGAGCAGGGTTTATTAAATAATCTGAGTATTGAGAATCCCTAGATCCTTCCATTTTTAGGAGGTACCAAATCTTGACAAATGCAATAGAATTTAATAGGGCTGCACAATCAATTATGTTTTAATTGTGATCACAATTTCTGCTTCTCTCATTTTAATAAGCATAATTGTCTGCAATATTTGTGTGCTGTTTATTTTGCACTGAAAAGTTTCATTTTAATTTTTACATTTTAATCTGAAAACACGGCAAACATGTAAATTGGAGTTTAGCGATCTACTAATCAAATAAATATAGGATTTCTTTCGGTTCTTTATGGTTATTTGTGCTATTTGCTGCGACTAAATCTGCGAGCAATTCATGCAAGTTGATGTTCTCTTGATTTGTGCTTATGTGAAAGTGCAATAATTCTGATGAAATTGTGATTAATAGTCGTGATTATAGTTTTTGAGCAAAAACAATCATGGTTAACAGTTACCACACAGCACCTGCATATTCTATTTGATTTATGATTTTTTTACACTAACCATATCTCTGCTGTGCTCTGTTTACCTTCTGTGACTTTCTGTTTACTTATTTGGTTGTTGCATCTAATGAGAGGTTTCACACACAAAGGATTTTTTTCTAATTATTGCCTTCACAATAACAAAGTCTATCGAGATTGTGCACCATTGTGGAATTCCCACAAAGGGCGACCGCCCAAAAACAATGGACATTCCTTCAATCCCAACAGGTTTGCTGGAAGTCTCAATAGAACGAGCGAGAGTTCCAGTGGCAGTGGCTATTGTACACCCTGCATATGAGGACATGGAGTATGTGTGGAGAGGGAGGTCAGACTCCCACTGGGAGGCCCTTCATTCTGGGTGGTGGAAGGGTTTTCTCTCTCATGTAATCAAACCCCTGAGAACCACAGCCTGCCATTCTGTTGACATGGGGCCTGTGTGAGCGAGACTTACACCATGAGACTTGCAGAGAAGGGTTGCCTCTGCATTGTACAGAGAGCTGGGGGCACATCCTGTTAGAACAGATGTGCAGGTTTTAGTTTCAGAGCACAAGGTGTTGGATTTATCAGTGAACATCAAAGTCTGTTAGGGCAAGAGCCAGATTTGCAAAAACATCACTATATAGACTGAGCCAACTGTGTAATTATCCAATTTTGATCAGAAACATGATACTTTAACAAGTCTCGGACAAAAGAAACTGTAGAGAAAAAACGTGGTGTAGTTGAGCTGTGTGTTTTTTTTTTGTAATAGAGATTTTCTAGGTGAAAAAAACACCCAGGCCCCTGCTTTTTCTGCAGTGCGATCCTCAGGGGCTTCATTTATAAAACACGCATATGATCAGATTTGACCTTAAAGGGGTCATAGAATGCCCATTTTCCACAAGTTGATATGATTCTTTAGGGTCTTAATGGAAAGTCTGTAACATAGTTTGGTTAAAATTTCTCAATGGTAGTGTAAAAAATTTTTTTTATACCCTGTCATAAACAGCTCTTCTCAGAGCAAGCAGTTTTGTAGCATTTTCCTTTAAATGTTAATGAGCTCTGCTGACCCCGCCCCCCTCTCTTCCGAGCTGCTCTCAGAGAGACTGTTTACTTTAGCCGCATTCATCGTGAAACTTGCTAATTAGCACATTATTAGGAAAGGTGATTTACAAAGATTAATTAAAAAACCTTATACTCACTTCTTCTGTGGGTGAAGCTGGATCACGAATGATTCTCGCGAACATAGAAGCATTTATGTAGATCGGGGGAGCATTCTCTTCAAAAACAAACGTAGCCTAATCCACTACGTCTTCAGCGGCTCAGATATCAGGAGTAAATGACGACTGCTATGTTCATTATTACATCCAACAACAGAACACCTCAATCGCTTAGGAGTCATTCTTGTCTACAACTGCTCCGGCAGTGAAACAATGGCGGACTGATGACAGCTCACTCAGGGCGGGTCTAAGGTAAGACGCCAGTCCAGTCTGTGCTGAAACGCTACTGTCAATCAAATAGGGCTGAACGATTAATTGAATTTGCGATAATATCGCGATATGAGAAAACACGATTTTTCAATTGCAGAGGCTGCGATTACACGGTCACGTGACACGCGAGAGTGAAGAGGTGTGTTTGACTTCAAAGTACGGCCAGAGAAAGCATAAGGAGACGTCAGCGCTCTCTTATAGCTCTCGCAGTGCTTTGATGACACACACCCATCGGTCTAAGCAGCGCTGCTTCAAGTCGAGCGTAGGCCATCAGCAGAAAAAGAAAAGTGGACAGCATGAAACCCACAAAAAATAAATAAATAACAGAGAGAGAATAATAATAACAGTTATTCTCTCTATGCTATTTTTCAATGTTTCAAGTGATGCAGGTGTTTTTTCCCTGTAGGTGTTTTATATTAAAAAAAGCATTAATTTTTCATAATGTTTAGTGAGATTATTTGGTAGTCTGAGGTGGAATGGGGATTTGAAAAAGGGGGGCAGTTTTTTTTATAGGTTTAAAGGGTGGCGCGACCAAAAAAGTTTGAGAACCACTGGTCTAAAGTTACCAGACAGTGTTTAATGCAGTCCACATGTTTACATATGTTTATTACAGTGACTTTGAATTACCTGAAGTAGTGTGGTAAAGCAACAGATTTGTTTTTATATTTTTGCAATCTCCTGGCTGGTGGAACGATCTTCCCACCCCTATCCGGAATGCTGAATCCCTGACAATTTTCAAGCGACAGCTAAAAACTCATCTCTTTCGAAGCTACTTGACTTCATCATAAAAAAAAAAATGTATCTCTCTTTATTTATTCCTTCTCTTTCTAGCTTGTACTTATTTGAACAATGTCTAAGAACTTGGTATTACAACCACTTCTTGTGTCTGTTTGCCTCTTTAAGAAGAATCGCTTTATGTATCCCCCAATTGTAAGTCGCTTTGGATAAAAGCGTCTGCTAAATGACTAAATGTAAATGTAAATGTACTTTAGTTTGTATGATTTGTTACTGACTTTCATATTAATGTTTACACCAGGCTTATTTGTCAGTGCTGTATGTTGTCATAATTATTACATGCTTACAAGGTTGGAAGTTCAACAAATCAGTCAATATACTGTGATTGTAGATGTTAAATAAAAATGTCATTCATATCAATTCATGCATCACCTAATTTCATCGTAACATATAGGCCTGGCCTACAGAAAATAACATTTATGTTTAATCTATCTAATAGTGTGTTGGTCATAGCCTACTATACAATGATTTATAGCTTGTCTTTGTTGAATAATACAGAACATAAAGAGCTTTAAAAAATATTTAAATCGCAATCACAATATTGGTAAAAAAAATCGCAATTAGATTATTTTCCAAAATCGTTCAGCCCTACAATCAAACTATCGTGGGAGGGGCCTGTTTTTGTGACGTCACACAGACAGGCATCTGAGATCGGCTCGATTTGAGAAAGGGGTAACGATTTGAATAGATTAAAAAATACTTTAATTTTTATCATTATAGGGTGGTTGTGTACACACACTGCCAACACACATTTCAGTTCAAACAACTTGTAAAAGTGCATGTAGCATCCTATGACCCCTTTAAACATGGATTATATCCTACATCAGGTGAGGAACAAATTAGGATTTATAAAGACTTTAATTTCTCATGCGGACAAAAACTAAAGAGCATAATAACTTTCTGCTACTCGTAAGCCAGTAATTCAATTAATTCTATTGTTTATGCTAAGAGTATGCATTAATTGTTTATTATGATTTCTACATTTATTAAATGTTGAAATAAATATGCATTCATTTAATTATATCTGCAAATGAGCAGCATTTTAACTACTTTTCAATAATTACTGAAATGCATTAATTTATATTAAAGATTTCCTGAAAATAATATTATTATTTAACATTTTCCGGAAGCATGCATGGAATTTCTTGCCCATTGATGATGAATGTTGAACTTCTCGAACAATAAAGAGATTTTTGTGGGTGTTCTTTAGGTGGAGGTGATGCATTTGTACACATTGCTCTTGGATTTAGGATGAATTGCAATTTATAAGAGAGAGATGCCTTTTGAAAAATCTTTGTGCATACTGAATTTTTTTAATCGTTCATAGGAATATTTCAGAAACGGTCATATGTTCACATTTAGGATCACTATACACACTCCATTATAAATGAGGCACCAAGATCATATCAATCCATTAAATCACTGTATGTAAATGTATCCTCTTTTAAAAAATATAGAGCTCTTTTACATAGAAGTGTAAAAGCAACATGAAGCAAAACTAACCTCTTTAAAATGTATTGATTATCTGTAGACACACTTTGTCCAAGATTTTTCATTGCTGCACTAGCTGAAATAGCAATGTTGATGTCAGAAAAAGGACGGAGGACTCAAATGCAGTTCAAACAAAAATAGGCTTTATTCCGAACACCCAGCCAGCAAAGGCGTGAAACACCACAGTTAGGAAAATGCAGTGGTGTGGCGCTCCCTGCGCACACATTCACCGAGACAGGGGGCTGAGAGGAATACCGGAGAACGTCCAGAATCGTACTCCCAATCCAGCCTTACTGTCCACAGTCGCGACACTAATTCCTCGCCTGAGGATCCTGGAAACAGTGCAAAGAGTGTAGAGGAGAGTGAAAACTCAAAAGCGCGCCCATACGGCACATAAGGACATAAGACATACCCACACCGAAAGAAAGACAAAGACAGGAATATATAGGAAGTGGGAATGTGTACCAGGTGTGGGCTAATAGAGCGCGCCGATTGCTCCACCAAGCGTGTCTGAAACTGACGGGACCAAAACAACCACCACGTGCAAATGACAACGACAGCACACAGGTGAGAGGCAGAACGGAGTCGGAGAAGGTACCGGTACTGACAGAATCCCCCCCCTCAGGGATGCCTCCTGGCATCTCCGGAAGACTCACCATGACCCCGATGTAATTGGTCTACGAGAGTGTTGTCCAGTATGTCATGAGCCGGAATCCAACATCTCTCCTCCGGACCATAACTCTCCCAGTCTACCAGATATTGGTGACCCCTACCCCTAGGTCTAGGAGGCGGAGGGGCCGAGGTCTGGGGTTGGAAGGGGGAGCGAATGACGGGCTTGATTCTGGATACATGAAACACGGGGTGAACTCTCTTAAGCATCGGGGGTAACTTGAGTCGAACGGTCACCGGGTTAAGCACCTTAGTCACGATGTACGGTCCAATGAATTTAGGTCCCAGTTTACGTGCGGGCATAGAGCCCTTACTCACCGCGCACACCGGACAGGCCAATACGAACTCGCGATTGTCCCGTGCTACCGACGGCCACCAAAACCGTTGCTTAATCAGTGAAATAGTGCGAGCTGCTCCCGGGTGGCAAGCTAGTCCAGAAGAATGGCCCCACTGAAGGATGCTGGTTCGAACCGACCTGGGCACAAACAACAGACCCTCTGGGCATCCGGCGGGGATGGTGACGCCGTCTAGCGCCTCGCGGACTCTGGATTCCCCCTCCCAGGTGACCGCCGCAACCAGTCGGCTGGGGGGCACGATGGGCGCCAGAGAGGTGGACTCAGAGTCGGCTTCAAACAGCCGCGAGAGTGCGTCGGTTTTACCGTTCTTACTCCCTGGGCGATAGGAGATGCTAAAGTTAAAACGCCCAAAGAATAGAGCCCAGCGGGCCTGTCGAGAATTTAGTCTTTTGGCGGAACGAATGTACTCAAGGTTCTTATGGTCGGTCCAAACCAAAAACGGACCCCCCGCACCCTCCAGCCAGTGACGCCACTCCTCCAACGCCAACTTAACGGCCAGTAACTCCTTATTCCCGATATCGTAGTTCCGTTCCGAGGGGGTAAGACGATGAGAGAAAAAGGCGCAAGGGTGTATTTTGTCGTCAGCGGGTGATCTCTGGGACAAAATAGCCCCCACTCCCACCTCTGATGCATCCACCTCCACTACGAATTGGCGAGACGGGTCCGGATTCATGAGGATAGGAGCTGACACAAAGCGGCCCTTTAATTTCTCAAAGGCCTCCTGAGCCGGTTCAGACCAATTGAAACGCCTTAGCGTGGAGGTGAGATTAGTCAGGGGTAGGGCGATCTGGCTAAACCCTCGAATGAACCGCCTGTAGAAATTGGCAAACCCCAGAAATCGCTGAACCGCTTTACGATTCTCCGGGGTGGGCCAATTAGCAACTGCTTCTACCTTGACAGGGTCCATTCGAATGCCCTCGGGCGACAAAATAAACCCCAGGAACGGAACTGACCGTGCGTGGAACTCGCACTTCTCCATCTTGGCGAATAAACGATTCTCTAGAAGCCGCTGTAACACTCGCCTGACGTGCTGGACATGATCACGCTCGTTCTCGATGGGCGCCGGAGAGGTGGACTCAGAGTCAGCTTCAAACAGCCGTGAGAGCGCGTCGGGTTTGCCGTTCTTACTCCCTAGGCGATAGGAGATGCTAAAGTTAAAACGCCCGAAGAATAGAGCCCAGCGGGCCTGTCGAGAATTTAGTCTTTTGGCGGAACGGATGTACTCAAGGTTCTTATGGTCGGTCCAAACCAAAAAAGGAACCCCCGCACCCTCCACATGACCAGATATTCAAAGTGACCTGTAGGGGTGTTAAAGGCGGTCTTCCATTCGTCCCCCTTCCTAATCCGAACTAGGTGATAAGCGCTGCGTAGGTCTAACTTCGTAAAGATGGTTGCCCCCTGTAAGAGTTCGAAGGCCGAAGACATCAGCGGCAAGGGATGACTATTCTTGACCGTGATGTCATTCAGCCCCCGATAATCAATACAGGGCCGGAGCGACCCATCCTTCTTCTCCACGAAGAAAAACCCCGCCCCAGCTGGAGAGGAAGAAGGACGTATGATACCGGCTAA
Organism: Sinocyclocheilus grahami; assembly: GCF_001515645.1. Taxonomy (NCBI): domain Eukaryota; kingdom Metazoa; phylum Chordata; class Actinopteri; order Cypriniformes; family Cyprinidae; genus Sinocyclocheilus; species Sinocyclocheilus grahami. The sequence continues at coordinate 1,635,407 of NW_015505825.1, forward strand.
TAGGGAATCATTAATATATTTCTCCATGGCCTCCCTCTCAGGACCGGAGAGCGAATAAAGACGCCCCTTAGGCGGAGAAGTGCCAGGTAATAAGTCTATCGCACAGTCGTACGGGCGATGCGGAGGAAGAGATGAAGCTCGGGACCTACTGAATACCGCCCTCAAGTCATGGTAGGCCTCCGGAACACCTGCCAGGTTAACCGGCTCCTCCTGTAACACAGAGTCAGACATTACAAGGGGTGAAGCAGACACCAATCATTGAGACTGACAAAATGGGCTCCACTCTACTACCCTGTGGTGAGCCCAATCAATAAGAGGGTTGTGTTTAGTAAGCCAGGTGTGCCCCAGAACTATTGGAGCGGAGGGAGAGTGAACAAGGAGAAACCGAATCTCCTCAGTGTGATTGCCAGACGTAGTCAAGTGAACGACTCCAGTGACAGATGTGATCCTGGTGAGCGGAGTTCCACACAGAGTACTGGCCGAGATAGCTTCGGCTAGGGGAAAAACTGGAACCCTCCAGCTCCTGGCCAAATCGACATCCATAAAGTCCCCCTCCGCTCCAGATTCAATAAGAGCTACAACCGGGTGGTTCACCCCCCCCGACTGAAGAATGGCCTGGAAAGTAGTGCGGCCGCCAGAGGGCAGCAGAGCCGTGGTCACGCTTACCCTGCGCGACCATTCTCCAGAGGGGAATTGCTTCCTGTGAGGGCAGAGTGTGATGACATGCCCTGCTCCCCCACAGTAGAGACACAACACGTTGGCAATCCGATGGCGGCGTTCCCGGGCTGTGAGGTGAGCGCGGCCGATCTGCATCGGTTCCTCCTCAGAGAGCCCGAGTAGTGGCGGCGTGGTGCTCCTAGCGCCAGGTGAACGAACCGAGCTCTCGTGCCTGGTCTCCATGCGGTGGTGTTGAGCTCTAAGTGCCTGGCGGAAATCGACCCGAGTGGCAAGTTCAACCAGCCCATCGAGTGTGGTGTGATAAGAAGGAACGGCATGAAGTGGGCTCACCCGCGTATGGAGCCGGAGGATTAAGGCGGGGCTCGGACCGGCATGACGCGGGCGCCTCTTCCTCCGCCGACGCAGCAGCCGTGCGACCCTCCTGCGGGCTGACCTGAACCTGATCGAGGCGCTGGGAGATCGCGGCGATCTGTTGTGACATGTTAGTCATGGCCTGATGAGATGCAGTTATCTCCTCCTGTTGACGTCCCAGGAGGATGCCTTGCTGAACGAGTGCTCGGCGGACCTCCGTATCTTCAGCTGAGTCCATGACTGGTGGGTATGTTCTGTCAGGAAAGGGACGGAGGACTCAAATGCAGTTCAAACAAAAAATAGGCTTTATTCTGAACACCAAGCCAGCAAAGGCTTGAAACACCACAGTTAGGGGAATGCAGTGGTGTGGCGCTCCCTGCGCACACATTCACCGAGACAGGGGGCTGAGAGGAATACTAAAATAGGTTTTATTCCGAACACCCAGCCAGCAAAGGCGTGAAACACCACAGTTAGGGGAATACAGTGGTGTGGCGCTCCCTGCGCACACATTCACCGAGACAGGGGGCTGAGAGGAATACTGGAGAACGTCCAGAATCGTACTCCCAATCCGGCCTTACTGTCCACAGTCGCGACACTAATTCCACGCCTGAGGATCCTGGAAACAGTGCAAAGAGTGTAGAAAAGAGTGAAAACTCAAACGCGCGCCCATACGGCACATAAGGACATAAGACATACCCACGCCGAAAGAAAGACAAAGACAGGAATATATAGGAAGTGGGAATGAGTACCAGGTGCGGGCTAATAGAGCGCGCCGCCCCGCGAGTGTGCGCTGATTGCTCCACCAAGCGTGTCTGAAACTGACAGGACCAAAACAACCACCACGTGCAAATGACAACGACAGCGCACAGGTGAGAGGCAGAACGGAGTCGGAGAAGGTACCGGTACTGACAGTTGAGTTATAGACATTTTAGGATGTATCCTTAGTCCTGCCGGAAACAGATTTTCACAATAGCAGTGAAACACGTGGCTTCAATCTTTGAGAACATTTCAAATACTCTTGTTCACCTCACAGTATACACTAATACTCTACGATTTTATGTTGTATTCTTTTTTTGAATTGATTTCTTTGAGGTCTATGTGTGTATATAAATGTACAGTGTACATCGTATATGTGTGTATTGAAAAGATTACATCCTTGGAGACATTGTGTTTTGGTGTAATCTCAATTGTATGATTATGAAATGAGTAGTGAAAGCCATTCAGCATTACAGTATAGTGGAAAGCCTGATCAGTTTGTTTTATTTATGATTTTAGAATTACAGAGCTTTAAAAGACTTACACCCTTCATTTTTAATTACACCCTGGTTATTTATTTCTGTTTAGTTGAACAATGACTTAAAAACGTGTATAGAGCTGCTTTAATTTACATACTTTTTAGGCTTCATATCATAGTTTTGGTTTAATTAGTTAATATTTATTTATTTATTTGAAGGACTTTATTCAATATCCTAGTGTTTGCTGTGAAATTTCACTGGTATTGGTATCAACAACCCTAACTGGAACACTATACCACTGTTTTCTGGCAATTTGTGTCCGTTGTTATTGTTAATCCTTGTGAAAAGGAGGTATGCTTAACTGTACTGAATGTACATTTGTATTGGTCTTTAAATCTTAAAATTAAAAACGTTGATGATATCTAGTATTACTTAAAGAGAGACACTTTCATGACAATGTTTCTTAACACACTTAAGTAGTTAAGTGTATTGTAATAATGTCAAATTCAAAGTTTTAGTTGAAGTACATTTTAAATAATAATTTTTTTATCTTTTGTCATGCTTTAAAAGTAAACTTGTTTTCATGTGTTGACTAACATACTAAAGCACATGTAAAAGACTTGATCATTTTAACTGTAGCATGTTATTCAATATTACATTTAAAGTTAATATATTTTAAATATGCTAAAGTGCAACTTCATCATTACAAATGTGTAATTATAAATATATTTAAATACATGACAAACAAGTTTCAATAGAAATTACATTAAAATATATTTTACTTTACCATAAATGCTTGTCAGTTCATTCAGCAGTACACTTTAACCATGTATCAAACACAATAGAAGTAATTATGAAATTACAAATAATAAGGGATAGTTCACCCAAAAACTTGTTTTCGCAAGGAAATTCAGACAGGTTTGACATGGCATGAAAGTGAGTAAATTACATAATTTTTATATTTGGGTGAACTATCCCTTTAAGTGGGTCAAAACAAACATTCTAATGTAGGGATGGGCGGTATGGGCTTAAAAAAAATATCACGATAATTTCTGGTATTTATTGCGATAACGATATCAATGACGATAATTCAGGAAATCTTATGCATCCACTAAGAGACAAAAAAAAAAACATCCTGTTTCTTTAGAGAAAAGTATTATCTTTCCTATTTTTACCCTGGTGTTGCGAGCATTACTGAGTACACATGTAATGTAATGACTATTTAATTCACACTGGAAGCCGGAGGGCACCCTTGAAACTCCACATATGCATCGCAGAAGTAATTCATAGCTTTTAGTCATGAGCCCGGAATATGAACGTAATGTGCTAAATGGTTCTGTGTTTTCTTTATAATGGTTTTCTATGGGAAACCATTTAATGTGTAACTTTGCGCGTTGCGTTTATATTCTGGGTTCATCTGCTTGCCTGGACACAGTATGCATCAGCAGTAAGATTCATACACATGCAAAACTGTGCTACTGAAGAACATTTATTCAAGGCTAAGTCCGATTTTTTGTCGCACTGTACAGCCCCGACCAAACCAGTTCCAGACTGTAGAAAGAGCTCCTCGTTTCGTGATATACTCCTCCTCAGTTTCACGTCCGCCTTCCGCCATGTTGCTCCGCACAGTCGCACACAGAAATATGTCAACAACTAGGCTTTATTGTTATTATCACGGGAAGACTAATTCTTATCGTGGGGGGGATTTTTACCGGTATATATCCCAAACGATAAGGTATCACTCATCCCTATTCTAAAGTACAACTAATTACATTTAATATAAATTTAAACTATACATTTTCATTGAATTGTAAATAACATGCAATTAGGTGTCAAAAACATTACATTCAGTTTGCATGCAAGTATACTGTTTCCATAACAATTGCTCTTTTTGAAAGTATGCTGAAGTGTACTTCTTTCGCACAACGAACCGTTCACTGATATAGCAGAGCCTCAACTTTGTTTGAGTTTTACAAAGATAAATGGAGGCGGACTGTGTATTGAATATTAAGGTCAGTGATTTTGTCTGGCCTGTCAAGCCGTTGAGTCCGAGGGCATAGGGCCAGACCTTCGCAGCTGCTCTTTCTGTAGTGCCTTTGACTGGGTGAACACCCATCCCCCTCGTCCCACAGGACCATCCTTCACCGTCCTTCACTGCTGCTGCAGCCTGGGTGACTGAGTGCATTGTGTATCTGGCTGGGTGTAGGGCGCTCTTGTCACCATGTCAAGAGTCAGACATAAGTTCCGAGCTAGCTCAGCAAATCCTTGTAACCGAGTTTCATTTGATTTACATCAAAAGGAAACAGAAGCAGGAAATACATCAGCATTTCCAAACAGATCAATGCGTAAAGAAACTGAACAAGGCATAACAAAGCCCTGAAGAATCCAGCTAAACCAGTCTGCTGACATTAGGTTCCTTTGAGGTGTACTTTCTGGGAGTTAGTAGGTTTGCTGTAATTATAGTTGACCCTTTGCAAAAACAACAAAACCTGTCAATTGTTTAAACAGCTTGACACACATACACACTCAGGCAGGTGACAACAACATGATGTTTATGGGGTCTGGAAACTCTCTACACACCTGTTGCAGTGTCAATTTCCTACATATCTTATGTATTTATCTTACAAATACTGCTGTTCAAAAGTTTAGGGTTGGGAAGATTTTTTAGTGTTTTTAATAAAAAGTCTTATACTCACCAAACTGCATTTATTTGATCAAAAATACGGTAATATGAAATTGTACAATTTACTATTTAAAAGAACGGTTTTCTGTTTGGTTGTTTTTTAAATGTAACTTATTCCTGTGATGCAAAGCTGAATTTTCAACCTTATTACTCCAGTCTTCAGTGTCACATAATCCTTCAGAAATCACTCTTAATATGCTTATTTGCTGCTCAAGAAACAGTTGTACACTACAGATTGTTGCCCTGATTTTTTTTTTTTAAAATCTGTTCAGATTTTAAAAGTCATGTAATGTTATCCAGGCTTACATTTTTTTTCAGCTTTTATTTGGAATAGAACTCTTTTGAAACATTATGTCTCTTGACTGTCACTTTTGAACAATTTAATGCATCCTTGCTTAATAAAAGTATATTAATTTATTTTCTTTCCTCTTTTCATGTGAAGGTCTGGATGACAGTCTACAACAGTATGTGCACAACTTTGAGAGAGAGAAGATTAATGGAGAACAGCTACTGAAGATCTCTCATCAGGACCTTGAAGAACTGGGTATTGCCCGCATTGGTCACCAGGAACTGGTTTTAGAGGCCGTAGATCTCCTCTGTGCTCTGGTTAGTGTCATTATTCACATTTATTGTGGCTCTAAATGAATGACCTATTTATGACATATTTACTGTTGGAAATATATATTTAAGGACTACCAATTTAAGCTTTACTTACTAACCAGTTTTATATTAGGTTTCTTTTGTATATACTGTCCTTTTTGTGTGCATACATACTGTTAAACTGTTCTTAAACTTACAAGACCTACATATAGTTATTGCAATGTTATTACACTACAGTGTTGATTTTAAACCTAAATTTAGGCTTAAACCTACCCCTTCCTCTAAACTAAACAAATAAACTTTAATCAAGCTAAATTTGGCTCTCCAAGAGTTTTGTGTATGTTCACAATAAGTACATTTTTAATAAATTATTAAACAAAGAAGAACAAAATGAATTTCTCCCCCTTATACTATTCACTACCATTGGAGCAATTCAGGCCTGAAGTGCCAGCATGTTTTTACCAGTCCACACTCAGCACAAGCCCTAGTAAAGCTACTATTACAGTCAACATATTTTGCCAAACCACACTTACTGAGCTCAGGCAGCACAGAATGAAGAGCTGCTCACACAGGAGGACACATTTTGCTTTAAACAACTGCTATGCGTAAGAATGGAACAGAAGGTGTCTCAGAACATGTTTTTCAAAGTTGAAATTAATTTAAAATTTACACATTTTTTATACGATTTTAGTCGATGTGTAACATGCTGACACTATTTTTATATTTTATTCTATTAATTAATTAAATAATTTATTTATTTTTTACTATATCGTTCTCGTTAGTTTTTATTTCAGTTTTAGTTTGTTTTTGTTTTAACTGTAGTTTTAGTTAAAGATAATAACGCTATTTGGTCAGAGAAACCAAATGATTTAAAGGAAAAAACAATAGATCAGTTTCTACATTACTATTGTTATTGTACAACATACATTGCTTTGGTGGGACACCCAGCATAAGGAACGTAAAGTACATTACAGCACTCTTTTCAACATCTCTTTGAGCAATATCCCATAGAGCCATTCAAAGAACTTCATTTATTATTGTGTGAATGCTGTATGTAGTCCTTCAATTAAAGCTTTCTAAAGGCTTTTCCTGGCACACAAATATTGGTCAAACAGTATTAATTTATTACATGAGAAACAATTACATGAGAGATGACTATGGCTCAGACAGACTTTGGTGTAGTTGACCTGCTAATTTACAAATAGGTAGTTAGTCACTTGCTATTTGAACACATGTTTGAGAAAAACATGTAACGTGCACTAGCTTTCTGGAATAATAATGTTGTTTACTACACAGAACAGTATGTTTTTGAAAAAAGGAAACAATTACATGAGAGATGACTATGGCTCAGACAGACTTTGGTGTCTGTAGGGGGTAGAAAATACAAGGACCTGATATGAACACATGGACATGCTTAGAAGGTCTTAGCTGCTTTGACAGATGGTCATGTCAATGCTTGTAAATGATACAGTACATCCCAGTGTCCATCACCGAATGCTATAATTGGGCCCAGACCCTTAGGATTAAAAGCAGGCAGTGGCCACAAATCCTCAGTTTTTACCTTCAGTGTGTAGCTTCATATTTAAAAATTGAATTAAAATTGTTATTATGTGAGAAGTTTTGTAAAAGAACCTTTCAGTGAACAGTTTTTAAAAGAACCTTTTTATTTCCTTAGTATGAAAAACATTTTAGTAACATTTAACATTAAACATTTAAAAATCTTTTTTCCACTATAAAGAACCTTTTGTGTAATGGAAAGTTTCCATTAAAGTTAAAGGTTCTTCATAGAACCATAGATATCAATAAAGAACCATTATTTTTAAAAGTAATTTTATAGGCACTATTCCAAATACTTGACCACAGAATGTCTGATTGATCAGTTGCAATCAAGTATTGCAGCTGTGGAATAATATAAAAGCATGAAATATTCAAATAAAATAATAAAGTAATATACACACAGAATCGAAGATTGAAATGCATCACAGTAAGGATTCTTGTAGATTTAATCATTTAGAATGAGATGATTTTTCCAGATCATCTCCCTAAACCTTATTCATCTGTAAATTACAGCAGCCTCTTCGATGGAAAAATTCTCCTATTGTCTCATATATCTGGAAATGATATTAAAGACACTCAGGCCAAGTACTGGAAACAGAAAGTGCTACGTGTTAGTGTTACCAGCACTCCAGATCTCTCCCTGATGAGGTGTCCTGAAGTCTATTTCGTGCTGAACAGGAAGCAAATTCCTGCCCCCGTCTGTTAGAGTATCTACCGTGAACTTTGTCTATGCCCTGATGGAGGAAACCAATCTCTCATTTCCTACAAACCATGTCAGGTGTAGGTAACCTTACCATTCAATAAATAAAAACCCCCAAAGCACTTTGGGGAGTTATAACATTGTCTTATTTCAGGATATATACCATTTTTATACCATCGTTTAGTTGTCTGGTATTGATATTAACTCATCACCAGTGTAACATGCTGATATTAATGTTGATTTGAGTACCTCTAGTCATGAGATGGAGCCATGTGCAAAAGGTTTATTAATGTACGTTAACAAGACAAAAACAATAAACATAGGTATGCAAGGAACAAGGCGCAAGAAGATAGCAGAACAAAACACTGACAAAAAAAAGGGAAACACAGGGGTATAAATACACGAGTTAACAAGGAGATTGTGGAACTAATGAATTACTATGAAAACTAATAGGGGTCGCTATGCTAACAAACACAGCAGATGAAGGGAGCAAAGAGGCAAACCAGGAACTAAACACAGGAAGGAAACACAGAAACAATAGGAACACAATACAAAATAAAAGTCCTTGAACACACAACACAAGACAGGGAAACACAGGCTAAAATCATGACAATTGACTAAGCTAACTCATTTGATTAGATTGTATAAACATATTAACTCAAATCTTAAAAACAGTTTAAGTTCAGCTTAATATAATGAGTTACTGAGTTCAATAAATGTAACTTTTTTCTATTAAGTTCAGTGAACTTTCAGTTATGTTTAAGTGAAATAAATCATTTCATTTAGTTAATTTTACCGTTGGGGTTTACAGTAAATCTGGACAGCTATTTAACAGGAATTCAATTCAATTCAAATTTATTTGTATAGCGCTTTTCACGATACAAATCGTTGCAAAGCAGCTTTACAGAAAATTAAGTTTCTACAATATATTTAGTAGTATCTGTCTTATCCGAATTCAATAGGAGAAAATTATTGGTCATCCAATCTTTTACATTTTTAATACACTCTGTTAGCTTAGATAATTTTGAAGTTTCATCTGGTCTTGTTGAGATATATAGTTGAGTATCATCAACATTACAATGGAAACTAATTCCGTATTTTCTAATAATATTATCAAGGGGTAACATGTATATTGAAAATAGCAGAGTACCTAGGATAGATCCTTGAGGCACTCCATGCTTTACTGGTGATAACTGAGATGACTCTCCATTTAAATAAACAAAGTGGTAGCGATCGGACAGGTAGGATCTAAACCATCTTAAAGCCTGCTCTTGAATACCGATATAGTTTTGTAATCGATCTATGAGTATGTCATGATCTATAGTGTCGAACACAGCGCTAAGATCAAGTAAAACTAGCAATGAGATGCAACCTTGGTCTGACGCAAGAAGTCATCTGTAATTTTAACAAGTGCAGTTTCTGTGCTATGGTGGGGCCTGAAACATGGCTGAAATTCTTCATAGAGATAATTTTTTGCAAGAAGGAGAACAATTGAGCAGACACAACTTTTTCTAATATTTTAGACATAAACAGAAGATTTGAAATGGGTCTGTAATTTGTCAGTTCATTAGGATCTAGTTGTGGTTTCTTAATAAGAGGCTTAATAACCGCCAGCTTGAATGGTTTTGGGACATGACCTAAAGATAACGATGAGTTAATAATATTGAGAAACGGTTCTTCTGCTACTGGTAACAAATCTTGCAGTAATTTAGTGGCTACAGGATCTAATAGGCATGTTGTTGGTTTAGATGCAGTGATAAGTTTATTTAGCTCATCCTGTCCAATATTTGTAAAGCACTGCCATTTTTCTTTGGGTGCGATGAATGAATTACTTTATATGCAGCTGAAAAGATTTTTATGGAGCCATAGAATTTCTGTTCCTCAATTTGAAGCTTTTGTGATTCACAGGACAGCTATTACTAAATATACATCTAATAGCTTGCTGCTTAAAGAAATAGTTCACCCAATATTACTATCAAAATGTACTATCAACTTTTACACTGTTAGTGAAGGCAGGTGGACCAGAGGTTGTCCAACGCTATAAAAGCACCATACAATTTGTTCATTTGATTCATATAAGAAAATTAGTTCATATGATTTTTTCCACCTCAAAATGCTTTGCTTTAGATTCTACATCAATAAGGATGCCAGACATACATAAACCTCTTGCATTATTGACATCAACCCTGGCACAACACACATTTGAATGTGCAAGCAATAATGTCATACTATTTGGAAAGTGATGAGGGTGAGGAAATACATAGCAGATACTCTTGATGTAGACTGTAGATTTTTTTTTTAATCAGGGAAAAAAAGGGGTATCAGGCTTAGATGCAGTACTTTTGCAATCTTTAGATTTGCCAGACCAGGAGGAACACTCTAGTCTGCCGTTCAGATGTGTCCTTTCCAAAATATTAAAAGTGGAGCACATGGGGATGCCAGGTTTAGCAGCTAAATCAAGCAACACACATTTTGCCAAACAATTTTAGAGTCTAAATTGGGCTGTGAATTTTAAACAGTCCAATTGCTTTACATCATGAAACACTTGAGCAAGGGTTGTTGAATTTGATACATCAAGGATGGTACTTCTAAGCGTGGATAAAACTGCACTGTGTGCAATACAGTCTCTTTGCTTTTTGCTGCGTCTACTGGACAAGCCTTCATTCATCGCATGCCAGAGGTGGATAGAATTTGTCTACTACAAACAAACTGTACTGAGGCAAGTCAAGCATAAAGTTTTGTTTATAAATCAAACAAGTGTTGTAATTCAAAGGCATGCAAGGAAACCAAAAAATTTGGAGCAGTGGAATGCAAAATGTTGTTGTTCATATCCATCAGGTGCTTGCATGTGCACATCTCATAGGCATGGAATGCTACCAGAAGACAGTTTCACTGCTGAAGCAATAATCAGTTCAGTGACATATTCAATTTATTGCTCTCTCAGTCATTGAAATGAATGAAGGAATGAATGGATGGATGGATGAATGAATACAATTAACAGTTGTTGGTCAGTGTACCAGACACCGTTGCTTTGTACCTTGCTTTTTTCAACTTTGTGCCTTGCTGTTTTTCAAAACCTCATGCCATGAGTGCTGCATTTAAGACAGATTAAAGGGATAATTCACCCAAAAATGAAAATTTGATGTATATCTGCTTACCCCCAGGACATTCAAGATGTAGGTGACTTTGTTTCTTTAGTAGAACACAAACGAAGATTTTTAACTCAAACCGTTGCAGTCTATCAGTCATATAATGGAAGTGAATGGTAATCACGGATTTGAGAGTCAAAAAAACATACACAAACAAAACCAAATTAAACCCTGCGGCTTGTGATGATACATCGATGTGTAAAGACACGAAACGATCGGTCTGTGCAAGAAACTGAACAGTATTTATATCGTTTTTTACCTCTGATTAACCGAAATGTCCGAACTGTCCTGAGCGCGTTCTCAGACGCGTCTTCTTCTTCTTGTTTTACGGCGGATCGCAGACTTATAAGTGCATTACCGCCACCTATTTCTCAAATGGACCATTGACACTCCTAATTGAGATTGTAGATAGAGTGTCAATGGTCCATTTGAGAGATAGGTGGCGGTGATGCACTTATACGTCTGCGATCCGGACATTGCGGTGAATCAGAGGTAAAAAACGATATAAATACTGTTCAGTTTCTTGCACAGACCGATCGTTTCGTGTCTTTACACATCGATGTATCGTCACAAGCCACAGGGTTTAATTTGGTTTTGTTTGTGTATGTTTTTTTGACTCTCAAAGCCATGATTCCCATTCAATTCCATTATATGACTGACAGACTGCAACGGTTTGAGTTAAAAATCTTTGGTTGTGTTCTACTGAAGAAACAAAGTCACCTAGATCTTGGATGCCCTGGGGGTAAGCAGATAAACATCAAATTTTCATTTTTGGATGAACTGTCCCTTTAAGTCAAAGCATTTTTTTAGAAAACAATACAGTCCCTGTATTGTTCCATCCTGTCAGTTGTGTTGTGTCAACTGTTTAAATGCATGAATGCATTCTGTGTGTATGCCTCTAATCCTCTCCAAACAGTGTTAAGCGCTGCCACTGCCACATACAGCTCCACTCTTGTCTAATTAAACTTTAAGGGATCATCCAATATGCCATTGTGACAAATCACAATACTGAAAATACTGAGTTTCTATTTCTGAGTGGTTTAGACACATACCCATATACAGTGGGGAAAAAAAGTATTTAGTCAGTCACCAATTGTGCAAGTTCTCCCACTTAAAAAGATGAGAGAGGCCTGTAATTTTCATCATAGGTATACCTCAACTATGAGAGACAAAATGAGAAAAAAAAATCCAGAAAATCACATTGTAGGATTTTTAAAGAATTTATTTGCAAATTATGGTGGAAAATAAGTATTTGGTCAATAACAAAATTTCATCTCAATACTTTGTTATATACACTTTGTTGGCAATGACAGAGGTCAAACATTTTCTGTAAGTCTTCACAAGGTATAATCAGGTAAGATGTCATATTGAATTTAACACCGGTGAAAATGGGGCTGTGAGGGACAGACTTACAGTCTTTAAAGTGGCAGGCACTGTAAAAAAAAAAAAGTCCTAAATCATGCAACCTTCAAAGAGTTTTATGGAGTTTTTGTTTACTAAAAGTCTCCTTTATAAATTTCTATATGCTAGAATCTAGTGAATGTTCATGATGTTGTTAAGCCCAAAGTATAATTCGTTTTTGACGCGAACGGTTAGTGTATGTATGAAGCTGACTGCGAATCATTCTTGTCCATCATCTGTGCTATTTCTCTCCAAAACTTATGACCAATAAAAATGTTGTTATACTCATAAAAGACTATAAAACAAAGGCCCGGACAGTATTGCTATCTTGTGGACAAACTAATTAGTGCAAAAAATATTAAGGCACATTTGAAATTCAGATGTGTAAGCTCAGAAAACCCAATATCAGAAGTTTAAACTAATATGGTTTAAAATGTATGATTTCAGTGCGAAAGACATGATAATCAAAACCAAACAGATGTTTTTTAGCAGAATATCTGAGGTACGAGCTGTAGAGGCACAGTCCTATTCTGGAAAAGGGGGCGGGGAGCAGCAGTTTATTTGCATTTAAAGAGACATGCACAAAAATAGCGTGTTTTTGCTTCCACTCATAATAGGCATTTTCAAAATGATATAATAAATTGTCTGTGGGGTATTTTGAGCGGACACTTCACAGACACATTCTGAGGACACCAGAGATGTACAGTGGTGTGAAAAAAAATAAGAAATGTGCCTGATTTCTTATTTTTTTGCATGTTTGCCACACTTTAATGTTTCAGATCATCAAACAAATTTAAATATTAGTGAAAGATAACACAAGTGAACACAACATGCAGTTTTTAAATGAAGGTTTTTATTATTTCATATTGTAAAAGGGGCATAATAGGACTCCTTTAAATTATTCTGTTAAAGAGAATGTCTCCTTTTAGAGTGGACTTTGAGCTTTAACCATGCAGATGTTTTTTAATGCTCAAACAGCAACATTACACACTAACTAAAGCTGAAAAAGTGAAAAAGCACAATAGGACCCCTTTAATTAAATCACAGCCTTTGCATTTTGGTAATCATACTAAACCATGTTGTGATTTCATTTTGATTTTACTGTGGTGATGACGTGCATGTGAATACCCTAGTGTATATGTAAAAAACAAAGTATACTTTGGATTTACAGTAATACATAATTTACAATAAATATATAATTCTACTTCTTCCTCAGAACTATGGTGTGGAGACAGATAACTTGAAGAACCTGGTGCTAAAGATGAGAGCTGTGACCAACAGCCTTCACACCGCAACATCAGAACGAAGGAAGAGCCCTACGTATGAAAGCAACACGTCTAGCAAGCTCCCAAATGAATTCCTCTCCTCTGTGGTTGAACTTATTGGAGCAGCCAAAAGCCTCCTGGCATGGCTGGACAGGTACAAACATAATTTCTTTACATATTTCTATATTACGTATTTCTGTTTCTGTTGCTTCTTTATTTATGGGGACGTGTAGCATGTAAAGGGCTATGGTGTGTTGCACACGGATGATTTATAAGGGGTTTTTACTCTTAAAGCTGATGTTAACCCACTGTAAGGTCATATATTTCACTGCAAAGTACAAACTTAGACTTGCATGAGCAGCACTTAGATTTTTCCAGACAGGGCAGACAGTTGAAACCAGATACAATCCGCCTTTCTTTCCTAACCCTCTGTGCACAGCTAACCACATCTTTTTCATGAAGGAGAGATTTTTGTGTGCACTAAAACTATGTTTCACTTTGGTGTAGGATTTACTTTGAATCAATTTACACTCAGAAACTGCTAGAAAATTCACATACAGTATAATTACAAGGAAATGGCAAGTAACATTTAAATAAATGAGAAATGTTGACGACTGAAATAGTCTTTTCTTGTAAATCATACTCCAATAGTCTTTGTTTAATTCACAAATATGAAAAATCAGCAAGACAGCTACTCCACAAACCACACAAATGATCCTCACACAATTCCAATAGGGTTGACCAGAGACTGTATAACAGAGGCAGTCCACTTGTAAATATATATATAAATGGGAGAAATCAAAATTGCAGCTGTTGTCCAAGACTCTTGCGTTTTTCATAGAGGCATATCAACATATCCGTAGCAGTAATTCAGTCCATTGAGATTTCGGTGTGTGTGGAGCTCCCTGGTGCAATAACAAGCGACCAACAAAATGTAATATCGCTTTATTCTCTTTAGATTATGTTTTTCCCCTTTCAAGTAAATATATATATTCTCAAGTTACATGGTGCAATTGTTGTGATCTGTCTGGGAAAGAAAGAAATGGAAACTGACTGTGCTTAATGGTTTCATAGGGAGTTGACATGGTTAACGTGTTTAATTCCAGCTGCAGTTTTTATGACCACAGACTCAGAAACTCCAGACACACGGTGATGGAAATAAAGTTCTTTGCTATTGTAAGGCCACATCAGAAAACCCTTCACAAGGAGTTTGTTGTCCTGTCCTGGTATTAATGTGATCTTCTATACAGTGTGAATGTTGTAAGGTCTTTTAACCTTAATTTCCTCTGTCTGCAGAACTCCATTGACGGGGATCAGTGATTTCACCTCCACCAAGAACAAAATCATTCAGTTGTGTCTGGAACTGACCACTACAGTGCAACAGGTCAGTACAATGACCTTTCCTTTAAATAGTATAGACACGCTGAACATGCTATCGTTCGCCTTCCATGTTCATTGTAAAGCTCTCATGCGTTTCCCAGTGGAGCTGGAAACTGGAGCTAGTTATCTAACCACATGTTGTCTTGCAGTGTTTGCTTTGGGGGGTTTACTTCAGACAGTAATAAGCAGACCCCCAACACATAAGTCACAGGTTCTGAGTTTACAGTTTCATTAAACAAGCCAGGATGCTCTTTTAAAGTTGGGCCTCCAGCATTCCTTCATGTTATCTTCCTTGCTTGGAGTATATACTCTCTCCTGTTAAATTCTTGGCTAGTTTTCAAAGGTTAATATGAAAAGTTTTTGGCATTGAAGGATTATCATTGGTCAGAGGCAGTGTTCAGTTCTGTCACATTGTAGACATTCCAGATTTCTTCCAAGAACTTGTTTTTGTGTTTTCAGACAGTGGTCTAAGATTTTCTATGAGAATTTGAGAGAACTTTAACATTTTGACAGCTCAGCATAGATTCTTGTTTGGGTAATGGAATATTCCGTAGAATTGTGACTTCATGGCTGGGGTTTCATAGGTCTTGGCGGTCTATGGTAGTTGGGATACTTATTAAACTCTCAATTCTTGGTGTGAACGGGCCTTTAGGCTAATGTAAGTGTTTAGATAACCGTTCAATTAAATGAAAAATAAATATATAATACTTGTACTAAAACTATTACAAATATTATACAGTATATTATATATTTATTATATATATGTTATGTGTTTATTTATTTATTTCACTTGTGCGAATGGTTAAAATAATGGTCAACCAAGAGTCTCTATAGAGAGTAAACTGGAACCAGAGCCAATAGGGATCTCGCCAAAGATCAAACTGGTCAGAAGTGGTCTGGGTGTATGGAACAGGGGGGGTCAAGAGATTGTCTGGTCAAGTTTCCAGCCCAGTCAGGAGTTTAATGATGTGGGATAAAATCGTTAGATTGTGTAGCCTCTTACTGGAGAACCGGAATGCAGCATGACAAATGCGGAGGGGTAATCCTTCAAAGCTGGCATAGCAAATGTCCAGCAACCTTCGAACATTTAAAACAATAAGCTTCTTTAAATCAGGACAGGTTCCTATTCAGTGTACTTTTAATTTCAGCTCAGTATATGAAATCTTCAGAACATTCCTTTAAAATATATGACATCAAAATGCCTTTATTGAAACCTTCTTTCCTTTATACCCTTAATGCACCAGATGCTGGGTTTCCTTGTCCTCTTCCTCACTTTGGTGTACTCCCACAATGTGTTGTGTAATTATCTTGTCTTGGACTGGACATTTATTTGAGGCTGGAGGTCATTCACTGTTGTTGTGTCAAGCTCTGTAATTATACAACATCCCTAAATCTGAACTTTTTGTTATTATTCACAGAGGTTTCAATGTTCTGCACTTTTTCTTTCTTTCTTGCACAGGACTGCACTATCTATGACATGGAAGAGAAGATTTTGGATGTTGTAAGTATTTTGCATTTCCAGTATTTTTTTTTAATACTCATTTTATACTAATTTTTCATACTCACGTTATTTATTTCTTTCACTTAATTTTGTAAATGAGGATTGCGTGTGTGTGTGTATATGTATTTTTTTATGTATATATTTTTCTCTTTGTATTTTTATATCAAAATGCATTTGATCATACTCAAATCTATATAGTAAACAATTTAGGGCAAAAACAATCTCAAAGTAATTATAAAGTATTCAGAATACATTACATATAATGTGTAATTCAGTGATAGAATATTATTAATCTGCCCAGCACTGGAAATAAAAACTCTTTCGCGCAGTGCAGATATGTGAGCATATGCAGTCAAACATGCAAAGTATTCGGCATTAGGCAGAGTGAAGGAAGTTTGGAAATGACATGCAAGTACACGCTAAGTGTAGGCATAATGGGCTGACAAAATCACAAACACAAAGCGGGAATGGGTTGGGTTCTATTATTTATCTTCTTTACTGTCAAGCAACCATGACAGAAATAAAGGCAGCCTATTCGTAAGAAGTTTATAGTATAAATGGGCTGTCTGCAATACAATACCAATGTAGATGATTTGTATATTACGTTATGTTGCACACAATATAGAGAGGAAAATGTGCTACTCATTAGGACCACCTGGCTGAACTTCATTCAGCTTTTCAGATTACAACCTAGGTTTAATGTTGACACAATTCTAGCAGTGACACATTCATAAGTCAAAATAAATCATGGACACTTGCTGCTCTCTCCAGTGTTTCATCCAGAATGTTACTGTTCATTTTGTTTACACTCCTGTACTTGTGCATTGAGTGGAAAGTTAAATCAAAGCTCAGACGGCATTCAGTTTGTTTATGCAAGCCCCATGGTTTGTTGGACTTCATTTATGGGCTTGGCTTCTGTGGATTATTGTGGATTTTTTAAGTAGAACTAATGGATCTGTTTTTCCAGGCCTAAATTAAAGATTGCATTAGATCAGATTTGAAAAAAGTACTTACATTATTAGTATAATCAATGTGTTAGTCCACTAGACTCTGGAACACCTCCTATGATCATGTGTTTTTATTTACATTTATCCATAGTATTGCTTTTCAGTTGGTGGGATGCTTGCATGAGCAGAAATATACTCCACTACTGTTGGTAATGACGAGCTGTAACTGGGTGGTTTGGAAGTGTAAAAGGGTGGGTTTTGGAGGAGGAAGGGAGTTCCCATAGTTTTTAAAAACTGTTTGTAACTGAAAAATTAGATAGTAGCTATTATCTCAACTCCTCCCCCTTGGGACTTGGTTGCTGTATTCTTCTCAGTTCACCTGCAAATATGCCATGGGGCAAATGTGGAAATAAACCCTCAGATATGTATGGATTTGTATCGCATAGCCAAGTTTGACCAATTATTAGTCCATATTTGACTAATTATTAGTAGACTGTTAGGGTTATTAGAAAAAGTTGGCAAAAAGTTATTTGTAGTCAGTGGAATGTCTGTTGGGGAACCAATAGACAGTCTGTTAATACTCTAATGACTGCTAGTTGAAATGTCTAAAGTAGACTATCCAAATAAAGTTAGCCATTTTGGAGATGTTGTTCATCCATCCAACACTATTTTTCTAAACACTCTGTTCTTCTAAATTGCAGTCAAAGGTATTGAACAGTATTTGTGACAAGACTGTGAGAACCACCTCTGATCCTCTCATGAGCCAGTCAGCATGTCTGGAGGAAGTTCAGCTGACCAACATCAAACCAGGAGAGGGCTTGGTGAGAATTCTTATTTATGTTCATATTGGATATCTTCACTGGAGAAAAAAAAAATCTCATAACACTTATGCCATTAATTAAACCCCATATTATATTCTTCCATGGAACACAAAAGGGTTTGGGCATTTTTGTTAATTTCATGTTTTAAATGCTTGATAGATCAATAAAATTAGTATTCCCATGCAAGTTCCAGTCTGCATTGATTGTAATTGCATGAACAAAAAAAAATTCTAAATGTTTCCTTTAAACATGTTTGTGTTTAATGGAATGAAGAACGTTATAAGGGTGTGGAATGACTTGAGGATGAGTAAATTGTGACAAAATTTAAATTGGAACTTGATAGCAGATTTTTTTATTTTATTTTTTTGCTGGTCCAAAATGGTCTACCAGTATTAACCAAGATGGTGTTCCTGGTTGACCTCAGCCCCAGTGATTACAAGACCTGCTACATTAAACCAGATACTGTCAGAAGACGAAATCAGCACACAGAATATGAATCAGACATATATTTCCTTTGCATGGCTGTAGGTTCCTCTTTACCAACTGTACAGGGTCTGCTCTCTTTTTCTGTTGTTTTCATGATTTTTCTCTCTGTCTTCCTGTTACTCAGGGCATGTACATAAAATCCACCTACGATGGGCTTCATGTCATCACTGGCACCACTGAACATGTGAGTAAGGGCTCCAATGACGAAAGCCTTTGATTCATCACATTTCGCTTTTTGATGCCAATGGCTGAGTTAAATTTAGCCTCTGTGTGCACGCCATGTTCAGTCTAAATAAACAAAATAATGGAAAGTAGATGGGACTTCTCTCGGTTTACAGACTGAACAGTTTTTGTAAGGGCTAAAGATTTAGGTTTGCTCATTCTTTGTATTTAGAATGCATTCCTAAGTAATGCATGGAGCTTTACAAAATGTACCTGTAACCTTTGAACAGGTTAATTAATTAGCTTTAGTCAGTTTTTAACAACAGCTATTCCAGACAATGATGTCAAAATCACATAACACTTCTCTGGAACTACATTCCCACGAGTCAAGAGATGATTCATCCGCCCCAAACCAGTTAGTGATTAATTACAGTTTGTTCATCACGCTTGCTTGTAATTTTATTGTTTATTTTTCAATAATAAAACAAAATCATCACAAGCTCGTATTTAAGCAATATCACATGCACTGCTGTTGTACTGAATTTTAGGCTGTGTTTCAGCCATCAGCACAACTCTGCAGTTAATGATAGCCATTCTCATATTCGGTCCAACAGTACAACTTTATGTGGCAGTTCATTGAATAAGAATTTAAAATCCAAATGATGCTTCCAAGCTAATCTCAAGATACACCAAAGGCATGACAATGAGGTACAGTATATAGATAAAGAGAGGTCTTTGTGCTTTTTTGCTGGCAGGGTAGAAACGTCATGGCAATATTGAAATAATGATGTGGGGACATGAAACTTGCAGTTAAGTGAGGTCTGTTGATTCAGTAGCCTGATCTCTGTCAGTTCATGTAGGGAAAGATTCATCAGAAAGATGTGTCAGACTGATTCGCACTGGTAACTCCTCAATTCATGAGTCTTTTTGAGCAATTCATTAACGCTGCGGCTTTGGTAATCACACTTGTGATTAGTGGTCGACCGATATATCGCCAAGGCCGATATATCAGCCGATATTTGGCATTTTTCAAATATCGGCATCGGCGGATACGTTTTTCTGTTTTTTTAGCGGATGCGTTCGAGGCCGGACTTTTATTTTGACGGCGCTGAGTGTGCTCACAGTGCTCACATTCTCCTTGTTCACTGTCATCGTTCAATTCTGTCTAATACGGATAGAAGTCTGTCTAATAATCTGATAGAACTGTTAAACAAAGGAATTAAAATGTATAGAAAAAGTATTATAACGATTGCTTTTATATTATTAGTAATAGAAAGGCAAACATTATAATACTTTCTTGTTTGCCGTCAGCATTCAGCAAATAAGCATTTACATAATTTAAACAAATCTTTGAATGGCTAATGAACATTTAATTTCACAAACCTTGCAAACTTAGTCGAATCCAGTTGTGAGATCTTGTGAAGTGTGCATGTGACCTGCATGATCGCCTGTTCTCTGCTTGACTTTCGGTCCGTGCAAATTGAATGCTTTAAACATAAATTCGTGATTTCAAATTATGCTGCACTTGCCCACTGTCATTTTCACTGTGTGGTGTATGTATAATGTGTGTTATAAGTGTTACCTTGGCTTTATTTGAAAAAGATATGATTCCCAATGCACACAAAGTTCCCAGAATACTGAGTGCTCTGTTGGTTACAGTTTACTTACTTTTTAATTATAAAATTATAAAAAATATTTTGTGGAAAATACTTTGTCATCTAAAGTATAAGTATGTTTATTTTACTAATTATTTTAATCCATTTTCAAATGATTTCAAATTTCTTAAATATTAATGAAAATAAATACAGTTATATCGGCCATCGGCCACCTGGCTTTCCAAGATATCGGCATCGGCTGTCAAAAAAACAATATCGGTCGACCACTACTTGTGATGTTCATATGAGAGTTCGTGGTCAAAACTGACTGGAGACCATAATTGTATAATTATTTTATTTTAATTAAATTAATGTACTGTATTTCATTTTAATAATGTTTATATATATAAACATTACATATATATTATATGTGTATATATACTGTATATATATATATATATCATGTTACTAAACAATATTCACATCTAAATTATGGATCTAATGTAAAAATAGATGCCTGTATAGTGCTATATATAAATATATAATTGTTGATTCCCTAGTTATTTAGAACAGTTTTTCAGACACAAACTTATTTCACAAATTGTCAAAACTTTGCTTTGTGTTACAGTCACGCCAGTGTGCGTATCTACTTGACACTCTTGATGCTTTAGAGTTTCAAACATTCACTGCTATGCTTTTTCTGCTTTATGACTGAATTGGAGATGGTACATGAAAAAAAAATCTCTGTATTTCCATATTTTTATATCTTATATCCCTTTTCTTTTCTATGGCGGTCAATTTGGACTGAGAACCACACAAGTGTGACTTTTTTTTTGTGAATCGAACTACACAGGTAGTCATTTGTTCATTTCGTTCATTTGTTTTTGTGTGCAGCCCTTGAATAGCAGGCCTGCGAAAATGGTGTGGTGCAGAAACATCATTTCAGTTTTGTTAATCAAATTTGACAACTTACATTTTTTCATATTTGAATGCACCACTGTTCTATATTGTACTGTATATGACTTTGGTGCAAGGAAGGACAGAAACATACAATTAAATACATTTGTATAGCATGTGTATCATATCATGTAGATAGTTCTTTAGAAGACATGCTATTTTACTTTAAATGTATTGTTTTGGGTGTATTTGCATTTATTTTACTTACAGTATGTATAGATGTTGTAGCTATTTATATTTCTGCTTGTGGTGAAGCCTGTTTATGAATCCACAGTATGTACTTAACAAATTTTCCCACCATTATAAATGTAGATTAGATTTTGTAGTTAAAAGGTCAATTGTACCAATTTTTTAATCATTCTTTTTTTGTATTTATTTAGTGAGGGAGGCTGGGATTTTGGGACAAATTGTTTAAATGGTTTTGACAGACACATCAATATTTCAAGAAAACAAATACTCATAGAATTTCCGCTCTAGTCCCCAGCAGATATGACACGCAAGATCCATGCTGGAGATGAAGTCATCCAAGTCAATCAGCAGACAGTGGTATGTATTTCTGCACACAATTTCTTTGTATTAAACAGTGGTACATTAGTGCATTCTGGATTTGTCATATTTGAAAAGGATTTGTGCAGTGTTGACTTGATTTAGTTTGAAACTTGGAATTCTCTGCGGAAGCATAATCTGAAGAGCCTCTGTCTGTATATACAGAATGCTTTTGGGCAGTATTTAAGGGCTTGTGCTTGTTTGCTCCAGGTGGGTTGGCAGCTGAAGAACCTGGTGGCCAAGCTGAGAGAGGACCCTAAAAATGTGGTGCTTCTTTTAAAGAAAAGGCCCACAGGAACCTCAGGATTTACCCCAGCACCTCTCAAAAACATGCGCTGGAAACCTCCCGTGCCTCAGGTGTGTCAATTCTAACAGTCATCAACTCTTAGATGATCGTAGAAGTGAACTGAATAGTTTTTTTGTTGTTGTTGTTTTGTTTTTCAGAGTGTAAAATTGTTAATCAAAGACTAAATTTATTAAATATTTATATTAATAGTTTTCTATAACCTTATTTTAACACTATATGGCCAAACATGTGGACATATCTTGCAAAAAAATTTAATAATTTACATTTAACATGACATTTTGAAATAGATATTGAATCAGGTATTTTGTCCATACAATGAAAGAAACGAGTCCAATGTAATATGCCATTGTTTCAGTCTCATAAATTTGAACTAACTGAATCTAACTTGCTTGTTTCACAGCTATCCATATTTTAATAGTTCATACTTTTAAACTGAATACATTTTTATTGTTCTAACAATACATGTTAATGCTGATTCTAAGCAAATTGAATATATTCATTTTGAAAATATGAGTATTTAAATAAAATTAAGTAGATGCAAATAGTTCATATTAAACTACGCCATGATTGTTTTTGAGTGTAAAAATCTTACCTGTTTCATTTATGTATGACTGACAAATATGCATGACATGAAGTTTATTTTAGGGATGCACGATATTATCGGACCAATATCAGAATCGGCCGATAATGACTTTAAATGTAAATATCGGCATCGGCCCTATATGAAAAATGATGCCGATGTCTTGCCGATAAGTGTACTGTCATTATAAAATAACTTTATTATTGTTTATTTAATTCTAACAAATAAGTTCCTGTTAAAAAACAAAATTAAAAATAATTATATATCGGGATCGGCTATTGGCCAAAATCCAATATCGTGCATCCCTAGTTTATTTGTTTATGCGAAAATCGTAATACAAATGGATGTGAATTTATAGTCAAGTAAATACTTTTTTTTTTAAGTTTTTACGAAATCACACAACATCACAATATTGTTTGAACAAAGTGCGTTGGTATCGGTTTATACATCTTAAAATTAAATTATATGTTGCTGTGAATGCTTAAAAATTAGGTGTGCATGTCATTTTCAGGTATATTTGGTGACCCCAAAAAGTATTTCTAACATTTTGGAGTCACACCAATGTCTAAAATTGTTTGTTTTATCATTGTATGTTATAGGCCTATACATTAATACATCAATTTCATTTTGTCACTCTATTTAGTGATATTTGGCTTTTTATTTATGGAGAGATGTTTTGAAAAGGTGAATGAAGTACAAATGGTTTTCCTCGTGTTCTACAGAGCTCCATGTCTCCTAGTAAGAGTCAGTCAGACAAGTCTGCCAAACTCTGCAGTAGGAAGGACAAGCCAGCCATACTGGACCTGTACATCCCTCCACCTCCATCAGTGCCTTACACACCACGGTGAGACTGGATGCTGTTGTCACCAAGAAAACCTCTCTGAAGGTTCTCTTGTAACATGTAGAAGTGAAATACCTTGTAAATATTATGGTATTTTGATGATGGTAAATATTCCGTTCATGGGATGTATTAAAGAACAATGGTGTTACTTTTCCATTGCATTTCTGAACTTAACTCCAAAGATGCTAAAAAAATAGTTTACCTAAAAATGAATGATTAAAACATCACAATAATCCACTCCAGTCCATCAGTTAACAGTTTGTGAAGTGAAAAGCTGTGTTTAAGCAAGAAATCCATCATTAAGATGGTGATTAAGTTCAAACGAGTCCTTATTATGTGTGACAGTGTGTACTCAAACACAAACAACAACCGAAAACTGAAGAGTGAACTAGAGCAGCTTAAATACAGGGTAGTTGAGGGAACTAATGACTTCTAATATGTGGAGGGAAATTAGAACAAAGGACAACAGGAAACTAATGAAAACAAACGAAAAGTCCATAATAATTAACTGAACAGAACCATGACAGTCCTCTATCCATAATATTGATTTTTCCAGTGTAAAACTGAACTCTTCTGAATCAAGAGTGAAATATGCACATATTCAGCATCATTTGAAATATAAACAGTCCAAAACAGCTCTACACAAATATGTTGGTGGATTTTGATGGGAGAGGACAACAGAGGATGGACTTTTTCACTGGAGGAAGCATTATGGATTATGGACTCTGAATGGATTTTGGCCAGAAGCGATGGCTTAAAGTTAAAAGATTTTCATCTTTGGGTGAACTATTCCTTTAAGCATGATTCTATGTTTTTTAATCATTCCTGCTGATTAAACTGGCTTTTGTCCTCTGTTACAGGGAAGTACGGAACAGCTCATACACCAGCCTGAATGTCAGACCTAAAGGCTCGGAGTCCCCAAACTCCTTCCTGGACCTGGAGAGCCACCGGCGCTTCACCATTGCAGACTATGACAAACTGTCCGTTCAACCACTTGAGGTCAACGTACAGATGCGTCCAAGAGGAAGATCCTCATCACAAGGTCATTAGTAAAAAAAAAAAAAACTGATTTAAAAGTTTCATTTTCATCATTGCAATGTAGCTTAAATTGAACAATTTTTTTGTCCTTTTGTATGTTTACATTGAGTTTGACTGTTTCATATGAATGGTGCACACAGGTAAACCCCGACCTCTGTCAATGCCTTCGGATACATGTTTGAGCGTGGCAGACCTGTATGCAAAGCCCTGGACACAGGGACGGAAAGGTACATAACACATTCACACCAATCCAGTTTAACCACTTCAGAGACACACATGGAGAGAATAAAAAAACACATAACAGAATAAAACGATAGGCTTACTTAAAAAATGAATATATAGGCCTATACACGAAATATATTTCACTTAAATCATTGACAGATTAAGAAAACAAAGGAATTTTTTTTTGCTGAGTTTCGGTTCATTGGGATCCAAAGTTCACGGAAAGGAAAACGAGACGGCAGAAAGTCTGTATTTTGCAAAAGCTTTGCAGTTTTATTTATCTTGCAAAAGCGTGACAGTTTTGATTGATGTCTTGTTTATATCTGTAGGCTATAACCAACCAGCGTTGGTACGACCATATCGCGCCGGCGCCTCACGTGCACACAGACACAACATATTTTTGCGACATTGCAGCTTGTTCATTATCAAAATAAAATACAGTTAAAGAAACATAAAAAGTTACACTGCTCTGTTGTACAATCTGTTGCGTTCAGCGTGACCACTGCCTCACTGTGCTGATATAGCCGACGTGAAGGATGATGTTCTACGTTGATGTGAGTGAAGTACAAAGCCTATTACATAATAAATAATATTTTAGCATATTTGATCATATGTTGCGAATATGGAAACATTTGGATTTGTGCCGAATGAGAGAGGCATCAGTTTTGCCGTAAATTAATTAGTTTTTGGCTTGACGTTTATATAGTGTAAATGCTTTATATAGCCTTAACTTTAGAGGATTTGTTGTGGAGAGAAGGGAACTAATAGCTGTGTTTATAATGTTTGTAAACATTTTTCTTTACCGGTAGTTTAGTCTGCATTATTTCTTAATGTAATAATTAAATGCGACATGAGCCTACGCGACTTATGGTTTTTTTCCCTCTCAAAACGCAATTTTATACGAGTAGCGTTTTTGTTTTTTGTTTTTTACAATGCAGCAAACATTTTTAAATATCTTGAAAAAATACTTTCATGTGTTTAAATCGTTAACAGATTTTTTCTTTTCTTATTTTTAATAAAATATTATTATTATTATTATTATTATTGGCAAAGAAAAAGTTTTAAAAAATAATGTTATTAACCGGTATTTTTTCTACTCAAACCAGTTTCGGAATGGTAATAATACAGAGGAACGCAGGAGGAACAGAAACGTTAAAATATCAATTCTGCTCGGAGTGAACAGGTTGCATTTTATTTTTTTCATCTTCAAGCCCTGCCTTAAAAGCCATGTAAGCTCTGACAGTAAAGACTTTTATATTGTTACAAAAACCTATTTCAAATAAATGCCGTTCTTTTGAATTTTCAATTAATCAATGATTTCTGAAAAAAACACTGAAGACTGGAGTAATTCAGCTTTGAATCACTATACAGTATATTACATTTGAAAATATATTCAAATTAAAAAAAAAAACAGATATTTTTTAACTGTAATAATATTTCACAGTAGTACTGTTTTACTGTATTTTTGTTTAAATAAATGCAGCCTTGGTGAGTGTGACCTTCAAAAATGTTAAAAATCTTACAGACCCCCAAATTTTGAAATGGTAGTGTTTATATAACTCCACTCACAGGGATTACTTTGGTAACGCTTAACGTCTCAGGTTACGTATGTAACCCTAGTTCCTCGAGGGAACGAGACGCTGCGTCGAGAACACTAGGGGAACGCCTTCAGTGACCCACGCTCTGAATCACATGTGAAATCAGTCCAATAGCTGAGCGGTACGTCACGGCGGATGACGTCATGAACGGGAAGCTATAAAAGCACGTGCGGCGGAGCCAGCGAAGTTTAACTGACTATAATCATAATTTCAACATCCCATTTTTACATACTGTATGATTGCTAGGAAATTAGTTCTAGGGATTTGAAAACATCTACAATTACATGCATCTTTCAATCTTCTGGTCTAGGTGAAGATCTTCTGTACAGATACCTAAGCAACGAACGCATACCAACTATCGCTGAGGAGGCCCCGGGCCCAGGCTCGTCTTACAAGTTCACAGCCGAAAGACCCGCTTATGGGATCGACTACTCAAGGAACAGCCAATTCCTTGTCAGTGCGGATCTACACAACAGCGCCACCATACCTTATCAAGAGGACTTAGTCAAAAAGACCCCCATGACATCCACCCCCAAACGGCCCCCCGCAGAGCCCTCGCTACTGGTCAGTTGGATCACACGGCTTAAGCTATTGACTCACTAATGTCAGCTTGCCTTCACCCTTTGTCCGGCTGTGTGCGGTGACTCTTTTCTCATGTACTTTTTCATGCTTTCACTCTCTTTTTCTTGGGGTATTTCTTTGTGCCTCTTACTTGTCTACATTACCACTTGACTAGATTGCCTAGAATGTGTCTAAAATGACTAGAATTTAACCTCAGAAATGTATGTTTGGAAACACATGTGGGCAAAAATTAGATACATTATCTCTGCTTAACTCAGTCGTCTTTTCAGAAATAATGACTTGTACACCACAGTAGGGTACAATGGGGCTAAAGGCGTCCCGGGGTAAAAGGTGCCTTTGATATTATTTTCATGTAAACCACTAGATGGCACAAAAACGTGGCATAGCACTTTCCAAAACATCCACTTTTCAAGATGCACCTGTATTTTTGTCTGATCCTTGACGCGCGCAGCAGTGCAAAGTTGATTCTGTGCTTACTTGATCTAATATTTTATGTTTTTTAAAATGTTGTAGATTTAAGTAGCAAATTAGAATCGCTAAAATTAATGCATATATTGTGAGACAAAGGTCTTCTTCTTTATGATTTTCAGTTTTGTTTAAGATAATTAAAGCAACAGTTTTTAAATAACGAAAGAATATGTACAAGTATGGTATTTGGGGTAAAAAGCGCTCAGTAATTAACATGTTAATTAATAGATGGCTGACTTTTTGATTTGTTGACATGGCATGGTGGTTAGATTCAGATGTTAAATATCATATATTACGTTGGGTGTCCATACTAGAGCAAATCACCATGTTTAGAATGAAACCATCATATTTAAAAACATGATATTAATCATATCATATAATAAAATATCATTTGTTGTTACTACTGTAAATATATATTCAATTATTGTTGGATCTCCTTCAATACTTTCAGAATCTTTGCTTATTAAAACTATTTTGTTTCTGTATTTTAAAATACATTTTTATATTACCATATTTTAATGACAATATATTTATCGAACAAAAATTGATTCTTTTATTTTTCAAAATAAGCAGAATATAGTACAAACTTTGCTAAAGGTATTGTTTTTAACAAGTATTAACTTAGACATTGTTAAAAAAAAACATTATTTTAGCTGAAGTATTTGCATCAATGCCATGTGCCTTTTACCCCGTGTGTGGGGTAATAAGATTATTATAAGATTTTTAAACAAAATGAACAACTTGAATGATTTAGTTTCACACAAAATATGTTGCTCCATTATTGTTCAATACAACGTATATAGATATATATTTTTTGCAATTATACATTTTAGGCACAGTGAATAGCACATTTTTTCTTAAGGTGGGCCTTGGTACCCTATTACTTGTTTGTGTTTGAGTACGCCGTTACAACGGTAGCCACGTTGTACCCTATTAATTTGCATATTAAGCCACTTGAAAATGTATATCTACCTCAGCTATTTCCACAGTGGAATTATTGAAATTCAAAGCAACCATGTGCCTTTTACCCCGTGTGTGGGGTAATAAGATTATTATAAGATTTTTAAACAAAATGAACTTGAACTTGAATGATTTAGTTTCACACAAAATATGTTGCTCCATTATTGTTCAATACAACGTATATAGATATATATTTTTTGCAATTATACATTTTAGGCACAGTGAATAGCACATTTTTTCTTAAGGTGGGCCTTGGTACCCTATTACTTGTTTGTGTTTGAGTACACCGTTACAACGGTAGCCACGTTGTACCCTATTAATTTGCATATTAAGCCACTTGAAAATGAATATCTACCTCAGCTATTTCCACAGTGGAATTATTGAAATTCAAAGCATTCATGGAACAGTAGTACATAGTTTAAGGTTGGGGGGGGGGAAATCTGGTATATATATATAAAAAAAAAAAAATTCCAGTCATTTTTGCCGTTCCTACTAAACCCCATGTCTTTCCAAACAGTTTAGTCAACTAATTTCTAATTAGAGAAACAAATGCATCCTGTTGTTTCTCTTGTCTTTTTGCTCTGGATGTAAAACCTTCAATATATGTAATTGGAAATTTTTTTTCCAAGGTTTCTATGAGTTTCATCATGGTTACATTTTATTGTTTTCTTCGCGTGTTAAGAGTATGTCTTTTGAGTAAGTTATTTTTGTTTTACACCAAAGGAAAAATCTATTTTTGATCTTTTACATTTCTGGTACTGTGCTTTGCATTTGTGGTACGTTACATGGGTATATCGATAGGAATATTTTTCCAAATGCTTACTGCATTTTGAAAACAGTTTTGTTTTTTTCCCCCTTATTTTTTATCAAAGGTATAGTTTACTCTAACAGGAATTCTGACATAATTTACTCACCCTGTGTTGTTCCAGATCTGTGGTGTTTATGCTTTGCGGGTTGTCCAATTTATTAATTTTCTGTACCATACATTTCATTTTTAGGGTATTAAAAAGAACAGCTCAGACGTTGTTCAAAAAAATCCTCTTTTGTGTTCCACAAAATAAGGAAAATAATAAGGGTTTTGAATTAAGGGTAAATAAATTATGGCAGCTTTCTTAGCTTCTTAGTCACTGTAAAATCTATACTTTTTAGCCATTGCTGATGTCAAATCATTTTTGATTGAGGAATCATGATAACAGGTTCATACAGTAGGCTCTGAGATAAGATTTAGCACTGTATGAATCACAAAATGTTCACGGTTAAACTCCGACATCAGCTGTAATGTTGTTTTCACTGAACGCTGGGTTTTATATCAGTATTTTGCATTTCTGGATTATGAAGAAGGGATTATGTCATATTAACTATTGGTCTAAGCTGCTTTTTCCTCCACATTTCCTCCACATTAACTCTTTTGTACCACATTAGTTGCTTCTTTCCATTAAAGCTGCTGTTCCAGATGTTTTTTGTATTGTCTTCACTGACTTATTTGGTTGTCTTCATTAATAAGATGCGGATGCAAGTTAGTAACCGGTAACATTTTGGCATTGACTACAGATTCTAAAACTCTGTAGAAAAGTGGACCAAGAGAAAGTTACTGATTTGTATGCAGTGACACACAAGGTAAAACGGTATCTTAAATGTTTATTAAATCATGTTTATGACATAACACACAGCTATTTGGTGACATTCGTCCAAGATGTACTCATCTTAAACATACAGTAAGAATTGTGTTTTATTGTACATTTTACAAAGTAAAACAACTTCAGAAAGCAATTAACAATTGCCAATAATTGTTCCTTCTTAAGGCAGCTTTACAGCTTTGTATTTTTAAACCCAGTGTCAATTGTGAGATCCAAACACTGTGAATGACTTCACAAAACTAGGGAGTAGTTTGCTCTTATTCTCTATTCCTACCCTTTTACATAAAGGTTTTACAATCTTTCTAACTGTTTCTGTGTTCTGCCTATATCTATCATTCCAATTTACCATCATAATTTCACTTAATATTTCATTCATACTGACCTCTTCAATTTTCCCATATTTGTTGGTTTGCCCTCGCAAAATCTGAAATCAGCTTGTTGCTCAATTAAATGTACTTTATTGAAGAAATGCATTGATCCCTGCTGAGTAAAGTAACAAATAAGTAATGGGTACTGGCTTTGCGTGGAATGTAAATTTACTCATATTATGTTATATTTAGTGCTGTCAAGCGATTAATCACGATTAATCGCATCCAAAATAAAGGTTTTTGTTTACATAATATATGTGTGTGTGGTGTACTGTGTATATTTATATATAAATACACACATACAGTGTATATATTGAAAATATTTACATTTTTATATTTACATAATTTATATTATATGTAAATATATTTAATATAGACATAACATATTTTTCAAAAATGTATACATGCATGTGTGTGTATTTATATATACATAATAAATATACACAGTACACATATATTATGTAAACAAAAACTTTTATTTTGGATGCGATTAATCGTGATTAATCGTTTGACAGCACTAATTATATTATATTATAAAATATTGTGCATGAATATTAGTGTATGTTTTGTGACTGATGCATGGGAATATAACACTTTTTGCTTGAACACTGTAGTCTGATCATATCTTTTGTCTTAACTCCTTTTTATCTGATGTATACAAATAATTAGTCTGTAAACTGTAGCTTTTGACATAGAATCGCCATCAGGGTGCTCATCCACCTCTACATGAACTCATTGTTCAAGAAGAAACAGAATGAAATATGAAATGTTGAAGTGGAGCACAGAGCACAGTGGTCTTGCCTATGCTGAAGCATATATTAACTGTTCTCTGTCCTGCCACAGGATCCTGACTGGACCGCCAACAACGCATTCATCAACAGGTGGGTGCAGAACTTAACGGCACTCACAGCAGTAGCAGCGTCCATAGAGCAGTGCACATTCACTCTCAGCCAAAACAATAGAACAGGAAGAATCTCAGCCCAGATAGTTTATGCTCAGTTATCAGGAATGTATTTTCCCTGCCGGGATGCGAGATGCTCTGTGGACTTGCTGCTCCTTTGTGTATATTTATAGCAAGCAATAGTGTGGTGACATCATGCCATGATCTGGATCACTTACCATTATGTGTAGAGGTAGTAAATAATTTCTGTCATATTTTGAAACATTAAATTTAGTTTGTAACTGCAGTTTAAAACCAAAGCAGGTATTGTGGTAACACTTGACAATAAGGCTAATGCATTAATTAATGGTAATGAGTGGGACATTATTTAAAGTGTTAACAATATTTACTTGTTGAAGACAAAGAAAGATTGGTATTGGGATAGTTCCATATGGAAATAAAAACAGGACTGATATAAACACTGTTGGTCGCATGTCGTGGGACTGAAGTGGTGTGATTTCTCTAAATAGAGATGACTAAACCCTTCATTGTTTTCACAGCCTTTTCTCTTATAATTGTTTCTCCTTAGTGTACAACACAAACTATTTAAATATAAATAGAGTTAAATAACAAAATAATTAGATACAAATATAAATTCAAATTTGAAGTGTTGTATTACAAATTTATAAAATGCTAAATCTAGGTTCCAATGTAATAGAATATATACTGAAAAAGTTATGTACCTTTTACATTTTGAGGTAAAAAAAGGATGACCTTTCTAAGGAGATCAAATCAGGAAGCCCAGGTGTCTGAGATAATGACCTTTTGTCTTTATGCTCTTCCTGACCATCTGGCTTTTTAAGCTCAAAGCACAGCTGTACCTTTGTCTCTGTGATAATGCGAAAGTATGGCGATACTGTCAGACTGATAGGATCAGCACCTATGCATTGAATGACACTGTTATACTGATGAGATCAAGGCTGGGAAAATGCCTGTGTCGGGCTGATTCCTGTACTTCATTTGCATGCTATGGGTTAGATTGTCTCCACCGCTACGGAATGTATCCCGCCCCCTTAAAATGTATATAAACTACAATGTATCACTACGTTAGTCAGACTTTTGATGACTGCAGCGCCACGCAGCGCGTTCTCAATAAAGAACTCTGCTGAAGATACCCAAGAGTCTCCTGGTCTCTGCTTCGACGAGGAAAAAGTTTCCTACAGAAGTAAATAGAAAATAGTTTTAGGCACTCGTTTGTGGACGCTAAACAGAGTGCAATGCAAAGGAACAGAATGCAAAGGTCAGACTATCCAAAAAATGCTGTGCAAAAACAGCAAGACGCAACACAATTGACAACAACATCCATCTGATGCATGTTTTTATGTTTTCACCAATTAGAAATACCTTAGACAGAATGCAAGAATGTGTTCTGTGTGATGGACCAAAGTCTGCCACAAAAAGATTACTTTGACAGTAAAATAACTCCATGTGGCAATATTGGCCAGGGGCTCTGTGTCTGTCTGTCCAGTGTCAGTGTTGGAAACTTATTTGGTGCCACTAAAACTATGGAAATTATAATTTTTAATCATTTGACAGTCTTACTAATGATGCACCCATTCAGTACTGTTGGCTTTCTTTGGGTTGCATTATATTTAACCTATGTAAAAGCTGTAAACATTTTGAAATGGCTTGCAAAATGCATCAATCTCTAAATAAAA
This sequence comes from Sinocyclocheilus grahami, assembly GCF_001515645.1. Classification (NCBI taxonomy): domain Eukaryota; kingdom Metazoa; phylum Chordata; class Actinopteri; order Cypriniformes; family Cyprinidae; genus Sinocyclocheilus; species Sinocyclocheilus grahami. The sequence continues at coordinate 1,668,620 of NW_015505825.1, forward strand.
TAACAGAGGAGACAATCAAATATCTAGAAGAGGGGTGCCAAACCCTGTTCCTGGAGATCTACCTTCCTGCAGAGTTCAGCTCCAACCCTGATCAAACGCAACTGAATCAACTAATTAGGATCTGAAGGGGCACTTGATAATTACAGACAGGTGTGTTTGATCAGGGTTGGAACTGAACTCTGCAGGAAGGTAGATCTCCAGGAACAGGGTTGGGCACCCCTGATCTAGAACTATACGATTGAAATGTAATGTACACTGAACAAAATTATAAACACAACACTTTTGTTTTTGCCCCCATTTTTCATGAGCTGAACTCAAAGATCTAAGACTTTTTCTATGTACACAAAAGGCCTATTTCTCTCAAATATTGTTCACAAATCTGTCTAAATCTGTGTTAGTGGGCACTTCTCCTTTGCCGAGATAATCCATTCACCTCACAGGTGTGGCATATCAAGATGCTGATTAGACAGCATGATTATTGCTGTTAAAAAAACATTTGCTTAGTGTGGATTTCTAATTTATTATTATTATTATTTTTTTTTTTTTTAGATATTATCATTTGTATCTTTATTTGACTTCTATTATCTGTACAGCACTTTGGTCAACCCTGGGTTGTTTTTAAATGTGCTTTATAAATAAATAATGAATGAATGAATTAATTAATTATTGCACAGGTGTGCCTTAGGCTGGCCACAATAAAAGGCCACTCTAAAATGTGCAGTTTTATCACACAGCACAATGCCACAGATGTCGCAAGTTTTGAGGGAGCACAGATTTAGACAGATTTGTGAACAATATTTGAGAGAAATATGCCTTTTGTGTACATTGAAAAAGTCTTAGATCTTCGAGTTCAGCTCATGAAAAATGGGGGCAAAAACAAAAGTGTTGCTTTTATAATTTTGTTCAGTGTATTTTAAGTTTATAATGAGAATGTGCTCAGAACTGCCCTTGGAATTCATCTGTGCAAATGAATTTCATACACCAAGTGATTTTTCTACTTAACGTAACACCCTGTTTCAATAATATTATTTTCAATACTATTATATTATTACCGTATTATTGCTTTAGCTTCAGACATAGCTTATTGTGCCATACCTGTTCCTACATTAAATCTGCTGTCATCTCTTCAGCAGGTACAGCAATGGTGCCGTTCGGTCCTGGTCGTTCTCTCAAGCGGTAAGAAGCACTTCTATACAGTAGTTTATTTTATTTTATTTAAAAAAAAAAAAACTATTTATAGAATGATATTTGCTCAAAAATTGCTAGTAAAACGCAATTAACATTAAACTAAACATACTGAACTGGAAAAGTGAAAAAACTAAAGTAGTTTTTCTTGTAAAGCATATCTAATACATACACTAATCTTTGCATTATTTACAACTTAAAAAAATAATGCCAATCTTCTATAAAAACCAATCCATTTAGTTTTTATAGAAGATGATCATGTCATATATACTTTATTTTCTAGATGCTGTTCAGCAGTAGCATAACAAGCATATACCAAGTTATGTATTTCATGAAGTAATCTCATGAATTGCAGTGCACCACAACATGGAAAGCTCTTGCTTCATCTCTAGCTCTCTTCTTCCGTCATTTATCAGTTTAAGGAATAATAATGCGGCAGATCTATTATATTTCATTAGGAACCTGTTTATATTTGTAGGGCCTATGTCTATTTCAAATGCATTTTAAGTGTGAATATGAATGTTATATTTCTACGAAGTTCTTAAATAGAGGAATATTGTATTTAAAGGAAACAGGGATCTTTTTTACACAGTGACTTGTGGTCATGCTGGTGCCAGCCTCCTCTTGAGCACTCAGTGAGAAACACTGTTGTAGAAGCAGCTCTTGTATTGTCTTGCATTGAAAACACAGCACACAGACAGAGCAGAAGAATGGATCCTCTGTTCCTGGCAGTGACATGGCTTGCCCTCTGGGGGATATTTAGTTAAGCGGTGTGACAATCACCTGTGCAGATCATTGTGGGAAAATTTCCCCTGATTTAATCTCATGAAGTCACAGACAGGAGAGATCAGGGTTTCGCTCACAGTTCTAACATTGGCTAAAGTTTATATATACAGTGGTGTGAAAAAGTTTTTGCCCCCTTCCTGTTTTTTTAATTGTTTGCATATTTGTCACACTTAAAAGATTCAGATCATCAAACTAATTTTAATATTACACAAAGATAACCTGAGTAAATACAAACTGCAGTTTTGAAATTATGATTTCATTTATTAAGGGAAAAAGTTGTCCAAACCTGCCTGGCACTACGTGAAAAAGTAATTGCCCCCTAAATCTAATAACTGGTTGTGTCACCCTTTGCAGCAACAACTGCAATCAAGCGTTTGCGATAAATGGCAATGAGTCTTTCACAGGAATTTTGGCCCACTCTTCTTTGCAGAATTGTTTTCATTCAGCCACATTGGATGGTTTTTGAGCATGAATGGACTATTTAAGGTCATGCCAAAGCATCTCAATCGGATTTAAGTCTGGACTTTGACTTGGCCACTCCAAAACCTTAATTTTGTTTTTCTTGAGCCATTCAAAGGTGGACTTGCTGGTGTGTTTTGGATCATTGTTCTGCTGCATAAACCCAGTGTGCTTGAGCTTGAGGTCACAAACTGATGGCCGGACATTCTCCTTCAGGATTTTCTGATAGAGAGCAGAATACATGCTTCCATCGGTTATGGCAAGTCACCCAGGTCCTGAAGCTGCAGAGCAGTCCCAGAGCATCACACTACCACCACCATGTTTGACTCTTGGTGTTCTTTTTATGAAATGCTGTGTTGGTTTATGCCAGATGTAACGGGACACACACCTTCCAAAAAGTTTAACTTTTGTCTCATCAGTCCACAGGATATTTACCCAAAAGTCTTGGGGATAAACAAGATATTTTTTGGCAAATGTGAGACAAGCCTTTGTGTTCTTTTTGGTCAGCAATGGCTTTTGCCTTGGAACTCTCCCATGGATGCTGTTTTTGCCCAGTCTCTTTCTTATTGTTGAATCATGAACACTGACCTTAATTGAGGCAAGTG
>NW_015505825.1:1671916-1694489 GCF_001515645.1 Sinocyclocheilus grahami
ATCTGACCCAGTGAGGCCTGCAGTTCTTTAGATGTTGTTCCGGGTTCTTTTATGACCTCTTGGATGAGTCGTCATTGCGCTCTTGGAGTAATTTTGGTAGGCCGGCCACTCCTGGGAAGGTTCACCACGTTTTCTCCATTTGTGGATAATGGTTCTGACCGTGGTTCGTTGGAGTCCCAAAGCCTTAGAAATGGCTTCATAACCCTTTCCAGACTGATACATGTCAACTGTTTTGATTCTCATCTGTTCTTGAATTTCTTTAGATCACGGCATGATGTATTGCTCTTTAAGCATGCTTCACTTTGTCAGACAGGTTCTATTTAAGTGATTTCTTGATTCAACAGGTCTGGCAGTAATCAGGCCTGTGTGTGGCCAGTGAAATTTAACTCAGCTTTCTAAAATGATGTGGCTAATCACAGTTCTTTCATGATTTAAGAGGAGGGGCAATTAATTTTTCACGTAGGGCCACGTAGGTTTGGACAGTTTTTTTCCCTTTATACATGGAATTATCATTTAAAAACTGCATTTTGTATTTACTTGCATTATCTTTGCGTAATATTAAAATTGGTTTGATTATCTGAATCTTTTATGAGTGACAAATATGCAAAAAATAAACAAAACAGGAAGGGGGCAAAAACCTTTTCACAGCTCTGTATATATATTCTGGTAAAGCCAGAAACCTTTTTGTGTGTATGTGTCAAAATATTGTCAACGCCTTTAAAAATATTGGTGAAATTTAGAATTTTTAAAACCAAATTTCTTTGATGACCATTTTTCAATATCTTCGTCATTATATATATATATATATATATATATATATATTAGTGCTGTCAAACGATTAATTGCATTCAAAATAAAAGTTTTTGTTTACATAATATGTGTGTGTATTCTGTATATATCAATTCTGTATATATAAATACAAACACATGCATGTATATATTTAAGAAAAATATGTAGTTTATATATTAAATATACTTATATATCATATAAAATATAAGAACATAAATATATAAATGTATATACATGTACATATTTTCTAAATACATGCATGTGTTTGTATTTATATATACATAATAAATATACACAGTACACATGCATACATTATGTAAACAAAAACTTTTATTTTGAATGCAATTGAGAATATTTTGACACACAAAAAGGTTTCTGGCTTTACCATGCAATATATTACAGACAATATATAAATATACATAAAAACACACAACACTAATTTAAAACTCAAACTCAATGAAAAGCCTTGGTGACCTCTGGTGGTGAGTTCTAGTTATTGATTATGATTATTATTATTATTATTATTGGAAATTTCCAACATATTTAAGTTGTTTAAATAATTAGTTTTATATTTAGAACATTATTATTTATTATTTTACCTTGCTATTATTTTAATTTTAAAAAGAAAAAAAGGTTTTGTTTTAAGGAGTTTTATCGGTAACACTTTATTTCTTGTTCTTGTTACACACGTTACATGTACTTACTATTATAATAACAATTCATTATGCATAATTACATGCAAATAACCCTAACCCAAGGAAATACATGGAACTATAATAGTGGATTTTTGTTTTGTAGTCTTTTATTCCCCACCATAGAAGTTCACCCATTATGGCTTCCACTTCTGAGAAACCCGGGAATATAAAAAAGGCCAATTTAATAACAGTCACTGTTCAGGGTTTTTGCAACTGTTTCAGTTTGCTTAAATGTGAATGATTTAAGACGTTGAATATTCTATTTGAAATTGTAAAATGCTATTGGCTTGGAAATGGCTTTGCACAGAGAGGGTAATTGACATTTTTTTGTATATTTGAGCAGGTGAATTAAGAAGGAGACTTGTTAATGTTTAATGTTCTGTTCTTCAGATGTTCTGCTATGTTGAAGTTTTGGGGTTACCATTGCGATAAGGAGTGAAAGTGACTCTTTTTTTTTATTACTGCTCTTATATCAGCGCAATGACTAGTGTTAGTCTTCTCACACTTTTTGCACTATTCTCTTTACTAGCTTTTTTTGCAGACATTTTGGTTCATTCATGAATATTGCAAACAGTGGTAACAGAGACCACAGGGTCTCACGTAGCACACGGCTGAGAGTGCAAGAGAGCAAGTCTCTGTCGCAGGAGTTCACCTCTATTTCATGTGAACACCATTCATCATTAACAGCTGAATGTTTATAGAAATACATAATCAGCTTTCATGTGATCATGTTTATGACTGTTTGTGTAGAGTAAGAAGTGGAGGATGTTTTGAAATGTTTATTGCGTAAGCAGAAGTCCTTTTTTTCTCTAAAATGATTTGGCTGTGGGCTTGACTACTTAATTTTAAGTGTGGTATGAGGACAGTTACATGCCTTTTCAGAGCATAAAAACAGATGTTCAGACGCTCCACCTGGTCAAGTCTGGTGAACAGGTAAAACAGATCATGTTTTCATACATTATTATATACAGGTACTGTAATGGAACAGTGTTATCAACTGCAGGCTGAATATCTTAAAAATGTCTCTTCTAAGTAATTATCTAAACAAATCGAATACTAAATGTTTTTATTTTTTCATAAATAGACAGCAGATTTTGACACCTAAGTCATATTTGTCATGTCACTTATAAAACAGTGCAGTATAGATTGTAGCTTGTATTATGATGGCTAATGGTTTATCAGTTGAAAAGGTATGGCATTTCACACGTTTTATGGCAACGATTTTTAAATATCAGGAGTAAAAAAGTTTACATTGCATTGTAGAATATATTCTTTTCAAAGCTTCTGCCATTCTGTTATACCTGAAAGAGGAACATGAGCAGTTTGAGGAAATTGAGCAATAGGTTTCATTTAGCTTGTGTCTTTTCCATTCTCAGTTTCACTGTTAGGTCAGTGAACTCTTCTACTCTTTTTCTTGGTTCCTCTGTTGTGAATACATTTTTTTCCCTCTCAGATTAATAAAGCAGGGATATATATGTATGGTTGTGGCATTCTGAAGAGTTTTCCATTCCATGCCAGTCTAATGTTTTTGTTTTAATGATTATGTTCAGCTTATTGCTGACATACACTATAGTGCAATTCTTCAGTTCTTAACTCCCAAGGCTGATTAGGAATTTAGCTCTGGATCACCTTTGAGATCTTTGTTTCTACTCTTTGACTGGAGTCCCTCTGGCAAATTGAACTGATTTGACATTAATTGGAAAGACACACACCTTTCTATGGTCTAACAGCTAAAAATACATATTAGATCAAAAACCAAAGGAACTGCCTGCAAAGCTCAGAGATTGGACTGTGTTGATCTGAGGAATGCTACAAAAGATCTGCTGCATTAAAAAGTTCCCAAGAGCACAATGGCCTCCATATTTCTTAAATGGAATTAGTTTGGAACAACCAGGACCCTCCTAGAGCTGCTCGCTTGGCTGAGCAACTGAGAGAGAAGGACCTTGGCAAGAGAGGTGACGAAGAACCGATGATTGCAGAAAGACAGTCATCAGTGCAACAGTCCACAGATCTAGGCTTTATGGCAGAATGACCAGAAGGAAGCCTTTACTTTATGAAGATACATGAAGCCTAGGCCCTGGGTTCCTCCTGGTGCATGACAATACCCGGCCTCATATGGCCACAGTGTGTACACATTTTCTGGATGACAAAGGGATTGATGACATTGCCTGGCCCTCATGTTCCCCAGACCTGAGTCCAATTGAGAACGTTTGGGATGTTGTGTATCAGAACATCTGAAAATCGCTAGAGGCACCACAGACTCTCCAGGAGCTCACTCATGCCCTGATCCAGGTTTGGCAGGAGACACCATCCACCATGCCCAGACATTTTGCATATAGGCACATGGAGGCCATACACACTACTGACTTGTATTATGAATTGCTTTGATGAAATTCATGTAAGTTAGATCAGCCTGTAATACATTTTTTTTGTCTGATTTTCTGTGTTTTTTTTAATCCAGCCATCAGAGGGTTGGTGGTTTTGGTTTCCATTAATCATAGTCACATCATTTTATTCTCAACAAATTACACCAGGTATATGACTAAAGATTTTCAGCTTGAATATTTCATCCATTGAAAGCAAATGTGTGATCTAAGTGTTCCCTTAAAGGGATAGTTCACCCAAAAATGAAAATTCTGTCATTAATTACTCACCCTCGTGTCGTTCCAAACTCGTAAGACCTTCATTCATCTTCGGAACACAAATTAAGATATTTTTAATGAAATCCGAGAGCTTTCTGACCCTCCATAGACAGCAAGGGTCCTATCACGTTTACGGCCCAGAAAGGTACTAAGAACATCGCCAAAATGGTCCATGTGACTTCAGTGGTTCAATCGTAATTTTATGAAGCTATGAGAATCTTTTTTGTTGACAAAAAAATAATAATTACTTTAATCAATAAATACAATTCTTCTCCCCCGAGTTACTGTCTTCTGTCATTATCGAGAGTACCACGATGCATGCCGAATGGTATAGCTGTGGCTACTGGGCATGCGCACATCAATATAGCGTATTTTTTTGTCACACTGTACAACAATAATTCTTGTTTTTGCATTATTGTAAGGGTTAGGTTTAGGGTTGGGGTAGGTGTAGAGGTTAAATAGGTGGAAAATAATTTAACCCGGTTTAGGTGGAAATAGGTGGAAAATGTAATTTATTGTTAATTTCCGGCTGCAGCTGTATCCCTTCTAGCCACAGCCGTAAACAAGGTGCAGCGCATGTGTTTTCTACGTCAGCAGCACCACATGCATTCGTCATGGTACTCTCGATAATGCCAGCAGATGGTAACTCTGGGGAGAAGAATTGTTAAATAAAGTCGTTATTTATTTATTTATTTTTGCGCACAAAAAGGATTGACAGTTGAACCACTATCACATGGACTATTTTGGCTATGTTCTTGGTACCTTTCTGGGCCATGAATGTGGTAGGACCCTTACTGTCTATGCAGGGTCAGAAAGCTCTCGGATTTCATCAAAAATACCTTCATTTGTGTTCCGAAGATGAACGAAGGTCTTATGGGTTTGGAACGACATTAGGGTGAGTAATTAAGTCTGGAATTTTTTATTTTTGGGTGACCTAACCCTTAAATTTTTTGAGCAGTGTGATTTCTGAATGTACATCAATATATGTATATCAAATTTTAGCAGTGGCCCAATTGCACTTCACTTTACAGAATGCAGACTTACTTTACAGCGTACCTACCCAATAAATAGTACTGAGTAATTACTTGGACATGTTTAAGTCAGCATGTAACAAAAATAGTGTTTGCCTTTTTCCTCCCTGTTGTGACATATGTCTGAGAGAAACAGCTTCTCGAATTAGCAAACAATTTGGGGAAGGACTTGATTTTGTCCATCAGGAAAATGTTATCATTGTCATTTGCTATTGCTGTGATCTCATGTGAATGACAACTTGCTGGAGATAAGAGGTCCTTGCAATGTGCATTTTGGTTCAATAGTGACCTTGAGGTAAGGGTTATAGGGATATTAGGGATTATGTTCAAGGTTAATTACAATAACTGGTAATAAGTCCATAGTATGCACATGCAGAACAGCACTGTAAAATAAAGGGACCTAACTGAAACTGACCCTAATAATCACATAGATTGTGTCTGTTTTGGTCTCTTACCAGGCCTCCTTTCCCATTTCTCTTGCTCCTCGTATGGCTTCTGATGAGTACAATCCGGTAATTCTTGTGAATCTACATGAAATATTCTTGTCGGCATTGTGAAAGTTTGAAATCGTAATAGCGAGACGTGGTGTGGTCATGATAATACCAGCATATTTCATGTATTTGTCTTCAGGTGTCCCTCAGACAGAAGTCAAAGAAGAAGAATTGTGGAGGTTAGTATCACATTGCACAAACAACTTGAGATGTAGTCGAATGGGAAGTATTTTTCCTGAGTCATCATTTCTGTTTTATTGTGGTATTGAAATATTTGTTCTAACAGGAAGTCCAAGAATGAGCAGAAGGAGAGTTTCAGTGAAAGATCTGAAGCCAGTGGACCATCAGGGCTGGCTTTATAGGAAGAAAGAGGGGAAGGGATTTCTGGGTATTAAGTGGAAAAAGTATTGGTTCGTGCTAAAGAAAACCTCTCTGTACTGGTACCCAAATCAAGTGGTGAGTCATCTGAATGCCGAATTCCATCTTCCTTATTTCACGCTACAGTTTTCTCTAGTATTGAAGATATATATATATAATACACACATACATGGTATGTACGACTACTTTGGTTTTGTGTTTTTGTGTTTCCCCAGGCTGAAAAAGCAGAAGGCTTTATAAATTTGACGGATTTTGTAATTGACAGGGCTACGGAATGTAAGAAAAAATAGTAAGTGTCATTTAAATTCCTGTTAATTCTGTTTTTACAAAGTACATAGTTGTTGTTGTTGGTTTTTTTCCAAATTAAGTAGAATATAGTCCTCAATATGATCGTTTCAAATATTTTTCAACTGAACAACCCTTCACATTCTTTTTGTTTCTAACAGTGCGATCAAAGCTTGCCATCCCAAAGTCATGATGTTTTACTTTGCAGCAGACAGCAATGAGGACATGAACTTGTAAGCCCACCGACATCTCATTCTGACAAAATAAAACAAAAACATATATTCTGTTTAGCATTCAAAAAATGTGTAAATACATTCAAAATTGTATTTACAGTAGTCAAAGTAGTGGTTTGTATAAACTGTTGAAATAGATTAACACATTCAGTTCCTTTTTTTAAGAAAAACAAAACAAAGCAATCAAATGTGTAATTATTGGATTTGGCCATTTGTGTGGATGTCTCACAATTCTCACAGTCTATTCTGATGTCACAGCTTTTCACTCTATCTCTTAAAGGGTTAGTTCACCCAAAAATGAGAATTCTGTCATTAATTACTCACCCTCAAGTCGTTCCAAATCCGTAAGACCTTCGTTCATCTTCAGAACACAAATTAAGATATTTTTGATGCATTCCAAAAGAGCTCTTTGACCCTCCCATAGACAGCAAGGGTACTACCACGATCAAGGTCCAGAAACGTAGTAATGACATCAGTAAAATAGTCCATGTGACATCAGTAGTTGTCACATAGACTATTTTACTGATGTCCTTACTACGTTTCTGGACCTTGATCGTGGTAGTACCCTTGCTGTGAGGGTCAAAGAGCTCTCGGAATGCATCAAAAATATCTTAATTTGTGTTCCGAAGATCAACGAAGGTCTTACGGGGTTGGAACGACTTGAGGGTGAGTAATTAATGACAGAATTAAAATTTTTGGGTGAACTATCCCTTTAAGGTTAGCCCAGACACCCTGTGGAGAAATCTAATTTCAGTCACTTCTACCCACTATCTCGTTCTATTGGTCATTACCCAAAGTTCATGACCATATATGAGGGTCGGAACATAAATCACCTGGTAAATTGAAAGCTTTGCATTTGGGCTCAGCTCCTGCTTCACCCTGGCGGTCCGGTCCTCAGATTTGGAGGTGCTGATCCTCATCCCCACTGCTTCACACTAGTTTTTAAACCATTTTAGTAAGTCTCGAATGTCCACATTGTTCCAACTGGATGGATTCTCCTTTCTGGATAAGCTTTGCCAGATAGAGTAGGATGAGAAGTGTGATTCTTTGATAAATAGAACACACCCTCTAGTCCCATTTTTTAAATATGGGAACCAAAACACCTGTCTGCCAATCGCCATGCACTGTCCCTCATTTTCAAACAGGTGTGTCTGCCAAGATGGCCCGACCACATTCAGTGCCTTCAGTATAATGCCATTGTGACATTCAAAAGTAACCTTCCAGGTACAGCTTGAAGCAGCCTCTTCTGCAATGGATGTTTTGGACACTTCCCACTCCGATTCCATGTCTACAGTCTCCCTTGGAATGAAGCAATAGCTCCTTCAGAGGTGGAAGTTAAATATTTGCCAGACAAGGTCCTCTGCCAATCATTCCCTGTTCACTCACAAAATGTGTTTCCCACGTCTGTCAGTCAACCTCCCCCATCTTATCCAACTCACCACCAGGTGGTGATCAGTTGACAGCATCTTCCAGAGAGCCACCCAGGGTCTCTACTAAGGCCAAATACTCTGAAATGTGGTTCAGTGCATAAGCACAGAACACAATTAGAGTCAGCGTCTTCCCATGTGTGACACAAAATCACACTGAGCCAACCCTCTCGGGCTAAACCGGGCTAAACTCCAAAACTCCAAGTCAGGTCGCTCACTTGTTTCTCATTCTGGGTGACTCCAGAGAAGGACAGAGTCCAATCACAGTATCCTGTTTGAGTGGGCCCCCTCTCTGTCTGCTGTATATTGTGCATTGTACATTGCACCAGTTTCCTAAGCTTCCCCTTGAAGGTTGTCCTACAAGATCCCATGTTATTCTTTCAAGCCCAACTGGGCACCATTCAAATACAGGAGAGGGACGGCCTCTTGTCTGGTCTCTTGCCTTGGACAAATTTGCAGAGGGAGACCCTACCAGGAGCCAAAGCTCTGGTCAAAACATATTCCAGGGTCACTGAGGCACTATTGTTCTGATGCCCTTCTTATTCTTGTTTGTACAAATGACAAAATATTAATTTTTTATGAGTGTGTGTTTCTTTGGTTGATATTTAATACTTGATTTTTTTATTATAATGAAAGGTGATGTGAGTGGTTACCATGTCCTTACTACAATAGTTATGACAGCTATGAATGAAATAGGGGAAATCAAATTGGTTTCTGACAGTTCAAGCCTCAAAACAGCAGCATGTATGATTGTTTCTGACTGAATGTTGTATACTCTGACTTTTTTATTGTCTGGGTTTACTGACGCTGAGTTGTCTGACATATCTTTGGGGTTTCTTTTGAAAAGGCTTGTGACTAAAGATAGTAGATGGAAACTTAAAATTGATTAAATACATTATTTATAAAGAATGGTGCTAGACAGTAACTGGGTGTATAAACACATTCATTTTGACAGTCCTATTTGTAATTGTTGGTAACGTTCTGATGTTTTGTGATTTCAGATGGTTGAATAAACTTGGTTTGGCATCTATTCAGTATGAATCCACAGAGGTTCATACAGCTGGTAAGTTGTGTGAGTTAGTGTACTAGTGTTAGAAGAAATCTTTACAATATTCATCTTTTTACATTTATTTTTTGCATCATTATTTTTCTACTGCACAGAATGCTACAGTGAGGCCAGTGATCATGAGGAGTCCACTGACACACCACCACCGCCATACTCTGAGCACCACACCCAAGCTGTAGCAAGTCTCAATGGTTCATCAGCCACTGCACACCAGGTAAGTTCACAGATGCACAGTGTATATGGCCATGCCCTCATGCCAAAGGTCTGTCCACACATTATTCGCAAACCTCAAGTTTCTGTTTTTATATTGGCTGCATTCACACAGCAGCAGAAGATGGTTGCCAGTTGTGTTTTAGGGCCTGTTTACACTGGGTTCCATTTACACTTGGCCACAAAAATGTGTCTCCACCAATTGGATATAAATTCAATTTTAAAATCCCATGCTATATGCAAATTTAATGGAGTTAACATCAAAGAAAGTAACAGATATGAGCTGCATTGTATTCATCATCAGATAAGTTCAAAGAACGCAAAAAGAGAGAGCACGGCTTCAGATGCATTTACACTTTGTCCAGCTTCATCTGGAATGCGTCCCAGACCATCTCCTGGAGTGGTTTGAGCAATTGGATTTAAATCCATTTCGAACTCTTTTCAGAGGGCATTAACACCTGGTCTTTTCACAATCAGATAGATATCATATCAGAGAAAATGCATGAATATGATTGTTCACATACAGATTGATTATGAAAGTGAGAGACAACTGTTTTATAATCACTGAACTGACTCACTTACATTTTCTGTGCTCACAACATAATTTTGAGAACATGTTTAGTAAACAGTGGTATAGTCATTCCTACTAGTGGTCTGTCATTTCATAGTGTATGGTTGCTAACAATGAGGTTAATGTGAGAATAAAAAGGGGGCTTTATAAAACAAAGCCACTGTGATCTATAACTGGAGCTCTTAGCTCTGGCCCTCAAGATCCACTTTCCTACAGAATCTAGCTCCAACCTTAATCACCTGCCTGTAACTTTCTAGTTATCCTGAATGTCTTGATTAGCTTGTTCAGGTGTGTTTGATTAGGTTTGGAGCTAAAAATCTGCAGGAAAGTTGAGAACCCCTGAACTAGAAGAACTATGTTTGAAATGTTGTAAACATTTGCATCAGACATATATTATATTAGAGTATGCCATTATCACGCCCTTACTATGCGGTATCTTCCCCATTTAGGGAAGCCTTCCTCCTCCATATTCCTCCCCTGTTCCTAGTGAAGCCACTGGAACCCTCTCCTCCCCCGTCAGTACAATGACTTCCCACAGCTCTGTCTCTTCTCTGGCAAAGCATAGACGGTCTTGGCTGGACCTTGTCTCCCAGGCAAACCCTACTGCTGGTGAAACAGTGGTCTGCTCTGCTGTGGTCCATACAGTGAGCACCACAATAAAGGAAACCTCACAAGGTAGTGAAGCAACAGCTCCATCTCAAGACCCCCTTGGATGCTCATCTAGCACATCACCTATGGCAATATCCGCAGAGCCAGAGGAACCAGAAACGCAGCTGATCTCAAATGACACCAGATCTGAAAGTAAGCAAGCTGGGGGATCATTTTAACATCAGATTTATGTTTGGGAAGTACATTGTTCAGCATGACTACTGATCAATTTGAAGCATATTAGAATTGTTTGTTATAGGTCTATCAATGATTAAAACATTTTTTTTTTAAGTTTGATTGCTTAGATTAAACGTAAGTCTTGCTATAAAATGTATAATTGTTTTAATAGTTCTAGACGGACTGGAAGAAACTGATGATGAGATGGAAAGGTTGTACTTACATTTGAAAAGAGCAAGTTTGTCTCCAACGGGTGAGCGGAAGCCATCTTCAAAATGGGAATTACGAGCCTCCTTTATAAAGCGTTGCAAAAACCAGACAGTCAATGAGAAGATACATCTCATCAGAACCCTCAACAGCACTCTAAAGGTTAGACGTTCAGATGAACCTTTTCTAACTTAAGAAAACATTTTGTTTCTCTGTATTTATCTACTTACCATAGCGTGAAAACCAAATGCACTTACAAGTACTGCTGATTAAAAAATATACCCACTAGAGTTGTCACACTTTCTGTGTTCAATACCTACCAGCTAAATAATGACAATACCACTCAAGTTATTTGGATGTCTTGTTTCTTACACAAGAGGCTTAATGTCATGACTATTCTGTTGTTTTGTTAATTCTCCACAGTTTACATTAAGATATCACCAGTGCTTAAAGTGGGGAAAAAAGTGCTGGTACTCGCTTATGTGACACATGTGTATTATATATTATTTTTAATAATATAATATAATGTAATGTAATGTAATGTTATACAATACAATATAATATAATAATAGCCACATCTTGTATAAATTTAAAAAAGTGTAGCTCCATAACTGATAGCTAATTTCAATTTAAATCACAGCTAATTTAAATTTAATTTAATAATTTTCGTTTCTTCTGTTGTTTGCTCATAAGCTGTGTTACCTGGGTTGGTTCATGCAATAGCATTTGTGCACTGCACTTAGCACTCCTGTGAAACTGATGTAGAGTGTGACGAAAGTGGTCACAGGAGATGCATTCAAAATGCATGTTTACCAGCTGGAAACGAGGGCTTCTCTCTCTTGCTCGCTTGATTTCCGGGATGTTTTATCTAATTTGCGTGCAACAGAGAGCTGCTAACAATATGCAGGAGAAGCGTGGGATGTCTATCATTGTCACATTTGAAATTTCTACAATGAAATTTTTTTTCTGTTAAATATTTTCAGATTGTTTGTTAGTACTGATGGTTTTGCTGCTCATGGACATGTGAGAAGTGCCGGTACGCAAGAAAAAGTGGCTGTATGCTAAAGATTCAAATTTAGAAATGCAGGTGTTGTGCCGAATCCTGACCCCTGCCAGATTTTTACCCCCCAGTACCCCCTTTATGTCTTGGGAGCTTCTTTAAGATCTCTTTAATATCTTGGGAGCAGGGACATAACAGGGGTTTGCAGGGCCCCAGTGCAGGTTGTACCCGTGGGCCCTGTTTGAAATTGTGTAAACAGCACAAATAAATAAATACAACATAGATACAAATTAAACAATGATTACATTTTTGTCAAGTTTGGAGGTGTTCAGGTACATAGATTAATTCTTGTTAAAGGGGTCATATAATGCTACATGCTCTTTTACAAGTTGTTTGAACTGAAATGTGTGTTGGCAGTGTGTGTACACAACCACCCTAAAATGGTAAAAATCCACCCAGTGGTTTTTTGTTAATCTACTAAAATATTTCCCCCTTTCTCAAATCGAGCCGATCTCAGATGCCTGTCTGTGTGACGTCACACAGACAGGCCCCTCCCACGATAGTTTGATTGACAGTAGCGTTTCAGCACAGACTGGACTGGTGTCTTACCTTAGACCCGCCCTGAGTGACTGTCATCAGTCCGCCATTGTTTCACCGCTGGAGCAGATGTAGACAAGTATGACTCCTAAGCGATTGAGGTGTTCTGTTGTTGGATGTAATAATGAACATAGCAGTCGTCGTTTACTCCCGACATCTGAGCCGCTGAAGACGCGGTGGATTATGTTTGTTTTTGAAGGGAATGCGCCCCCGATATACATAAATGCGTCTATGTTCGCGCGAATCATTTGTGATCCAGCTTCACCTACAGAAGAAGTGAGTGTAAGGTTTTTTAACGAATCTTTGCAAATCGCCTTTCCTAATAATGTGCTAATTAGCAAGTTTCAGGATGAATGTGGCTAAAGTAAACAGTCTCTCTGAGAGCAGCTCGGAAGAAAGGGGCAGGGTTAGCAGGGCTCATTAACATTTCAAGGAAAATGCTACAAATCTGCATGCTCTGAAAAGAGCTGTTTTTGACAGGGTAAAAAAGGTTTTTTTACACTACCATTGAGAAATTTTAACCAAACTAGGTTACAGACTTTTCATTAAGACCCTAAAGAATCATATCAACTTGTGGAAAATGGGTATCATATGACCCCTTTAAAAATATAAAAGTAATACAGTCAAGAGCACTGAGTGACTTTCTTTCTTTCAATTTAAGACACAATGCATGGATCCAATATAATGATACACATCTGGGGCCTCATTTATAAAATGTTGTGCAGAAACCATCTTAAAATTGATCTTACGATCATTTCTCAAATATGCGTACAGGTGATTCATAAAATGAACGTACGCACAGAAAACGCACGACTCTTTCAGATGTGAAAACTATGATTTGCAAATTATCTTGAACTTGTGCACAAATTAATGGTTTCAGCTCTCTGCTTTGTAAACGACTCCTAATTAATGTCATTAACATGTAAAAGATCACCAGTCATCATCCAAATTCTTTAATTTAGAACAGCGAGCTGCAATACTCAAGCAATACTCAAACAAGAAAAAGTGTAAGCACTTTTCCATGTCAAAGCCAGTTTTTACAAATATGAGCTTTGGCATGGATTTAAGCATACGCACACTCTAAGATCAAATCTGAGTGTACGTACACTTTATAAATGAGGCCCCTGATTTCTTCTTCAACTGTTCACGTTCACCTAAGACATAACCGACAGTTTTTAGAGAACACTTGCCAAGACGGGTATTTTCGACATAATGTTGTATGTATTTGTCCATTTAAGCACTAGGAGTCACACAATTCAATTCAATGTTCACGGGCTGTGAGACACGTCTCTCTGCGTGCACAGAACACAGCGCACGGGTGCTGAATTAAGTTCTTCCGCGTCTTTTTGTGCTTGATAATTAAATTGACAAGGTGTATTTGTACGTTCAAGCACAAGAAGACGGGAAAGGGTCAATTTGAGTACTCAGTTAAGTTATTTTGTGTCTTCTTGTGCTTGAATGCTTTAAAATATCTTGAATGTTTAAACTGGCAAGGCTTAAAAACACATGGAAATGATAAGGTTTCATGACGATGTGCAGCAGTGGCCCATCAACTGCCCTGAGCATCTTTCATTCTGGCCTCGGGCAGTTGGTTGAAATTGCTGGGGACCCCCACACGGCTGTGGGCCCCTATAATCATCACCACCTTTCTCTCTACTAGCAACGGCCCTGCTTGGGAGGTGCTCATACTGTGGTTCACTTATAATGTTATAATAACACATTAACAAGCGCTTGTGTGAGAGGGTTATGAGATAGCAGCAACTAGTTTAAAAGAGTACGAAGCCATTTTTATCTGTCATAACTTCTGGAGAAAAATAGAGCAAACGCTGGACAAAAATAAAGCTTTCTAGACTGCATGTGTCGACCACCTGCATTCACGCACAGTGGCGCAAAAACGGGGTTTGCAGTATATGCAGTGCATTTTGCCAAAATCATTCTGTGAAAATCTTCTTTAATAAAACGTTATAAATAATCAAAAGCTTAGTTATTAAAAATAATTAATGCAACATTTTTATTTATCAGTTTTTATCATTTTAATGAGTTCAAAAATGTATTTATTAAAAACTTAAGACGCGGAATGGCCGTATCTCTTTGCGACCACAACAAACTGGAAACTTTTCAGTTGCGCACTTCAGCTTGCCCTCTGTGCGCGAGACAAACAAGCACGGAAAAGGTAGGCTACAGGTGCCAAATGAGCTTCAGTAGAACAACAGTGAACTGATGAGATATTGTTATATGTCAGTAAAAAAACGTTCCTGTCCTGTCAGCCGTTTTACTGTGCTGACGGCGCACGCTCATCGACTGTATGCGAATATGGCACACGCTCATCATAAATAAACTGCACTAGAAACTGTGAGCATACATCATCAGTTAAGTCACGAAATTACCAAAATAGCGATTAAATCTGCAAAACTGTCCATGCATGTATGTGCATTACATTTAAGAACGTCTCTCAAATGCATGCAGCCTACTGAAATATTTTGCAATTCGAGATCACAATAGGGCGCAAGATGATTGGCTATGTAATTTTTTTAATAAAATTTAATGCACAAGTAGGCCAAATGTGGGCACAGTGCAGTTAAATGTACTAGAAAATATGCACTAATTTTTCGTTAATTTGTAAAGTACGAAAATGAAAAGAAAATGTAACCATATTTAAATGCATAACTCATTCTACATTCTTACATTATTTTCCTCTGTACAGAGCTCGATTTAGGTATGACAAAAGTGCTGCAATGAATTCATCTGGACAACTAATAGAATGTTAAACATTGACTGATAACTTTTTCAGAGTTCACTGATTATATAAAATTCAGTGAAGGTTGACTATAGTTATCTGCATGTCTCATCCATGAGTGGGCCTATGCAATGATGGAGAACAAGATATTGGTGGAGTTAAGACCCAGAACCAAGCTTACTGAGCAATAAAGCTATAGTGAGCCCTTTTATTAAAATACCTGGAGCCTAGGTAATACAAAAATAATACAAAAATTGTCATTCACTCAGTATTACTTGATGTTATTCACAACTATCTCAGTTACGATTAAGTACAAATTAATTGCATTCAGTTGTGTTTTAGGCACTAAAACAGAACTTTATAGTCAAATCCATTTCAATATTGAAATAATGAAGATTTCTGTGCCACCCCAGACTGGTTGCTGGCCCCTTCCTGGCCACCCCTATGAAAACATCCTGGCTCTGCCACTGCCTTAAGAGGGCAAAGTGATTAATATCAGTTTATTTCTGAGTATCTCTTTTGCTCTATTGCTGAAAATTGCTCTTGTAAATTTAAAATAGGCCATATGTGTAATTCAAGTAGATTCAATGAGTTGAAAACTCTTGCTACTTCATACTTCAATACAAAACAATGCTGAACTTTGACAAAAAATAGATTTTTAAATGTTATAATAGTGATTTTATAATGTCTAAATATAAATCCATTAGCAAAACATGTGAAAAGAACTATATTACAGAGTGGACATGGTAAAGGAGACAATAAATGATCCTCTGCTGCCATTTAGTGGTCATAGTGGGAATCATGACATTCATTTTAATAGTATTTGTTTTTCTACCAGGTGAAATCTTGGCAGAAATCTTCCACTTAGCATGGCAAATTTTCCATGAATTATCTCTTTAAGTAAAAATGAAAAAATAAATGCAGATGTTCTTTAAAATAAAATGTACTATATAAAAATGTGCAAGAATATGAATAACTTTGAGGCAAATAAATAATATTATAATATATATAAAAAGTGAGCAATATTACATGTGTTTGAAAATAAAAATGAATAAAAAAATGTGTTCTACTGTCTGGGGTCTGCCATCAGGAGTTAAAGGGGATGTTATGTGACACACTTTTCTTTTTTTTCTCGTTTTCTTGTTTTTACTTTTCACTTTTTTCCCTATGGTATTAAAAAAGGGGGAAGGGGGTTCAATCCTTTGTCACAATTTTTTTTTTACTCCTGATGAGTTTGTATCCTTCCATGCACAAGTAATGGGCTTTTGGTCATTGACTTGCAAAACGTTTTCTGCGTGAGTTAGTGTTAGGCTACTAGAATACAGGGGGGTGCCGACACTGATCTTGCATACCCTTCTGCAAATGTGCAGTTGCGCCCCGTTCACGCACACTATCAAATGGAGTATACTTTAAAAGGCTGCATGTTCGACTGTACACATATGCTAACGTAAAGTAAAATAAATGCAGCCAGTGATTCACTTCTGTGACAGAGCAATGTCATGGCTGATATTGCGACTTTGCAAGATATGTTGACAGTGAAGAGTCATTAATACCCCAATATAGTCATGGCGAAATTCTTTTTCATTCTTTACTTAAGGGTAAAAAGAAGATTGAAATACCTTTGCAGTGGTATAGGCTACTGTTAACGAACATCCAGATGCCACCCTCGCTGCGAATGGCATTTAGATGAATATGTAAATAATATGTGCTGTACTCTACCTCTCTATAACAAAATGAACACAACAAAGATGACAGCTTTGAGAAAACAGCAGTTAAGAAAGCATCTGATCATAGCTGCAAATTGATACGATATTTGAAATTTGGTGTTATTGACATGTGGCAGTACTATGTCAATTACAAAATCCACATTTGGACGGATAAAGCATATTTTAATATTTCGTAATTATTATGTAAAATAAAGTGAATATTACTTTAATTTAATACATTTTGTGTTCATAAGTAAGAGATAATGTACATCCAGCCGGTTGTTATCACAGAATAAAGCCCGACAGGCTTATCAGCAGCCGAATATTGATTTGAGTTTTAATATTTTATTAGCCAACCAAACGCAAAGCTTCCATGAAGAAAACATTTTCCTAGTAAGCTAATAGAGCCGACTGCAGTTACCCAAATGAGCCTGTGTTATTAGTTTTTTACCTGTTGTAATCAGGATGTAACATACCTTGGAATTTCACGACTGACCAATCAGAATTAAGCATTGCACAGAGCCGTGTAATAATTTGCTATAAATGCACTGTATTTTATTATGCATATCTGATAACCACTAATTTAAATAAAAATTTACTTTGTTTCATTTAGGCTAAAGAAGCAGATCTACTGACTTTGGAGCAGGTACTGACTGACTCCGCTTTCACTGCAAGTAAATTCAGGGAGTGGAAAGAGACCAATGCTGTTCTGCTGCAGGAGATTATTCTGAGCCACCCCCTACAGACTGAGCCCTTGACCGCCCCTAGTGCCTCAGCTGTGCATACCTCAACATAGATGTGTTTACACACTGAAAGAGTATACAACACAAACACTGCAAAAATGGAGAGTTTTCAAATCTGGTCTTGACATAAGAATGAAAATAATTTTTCTAAGACTACCATTACTTTCACTTGCCATCATTTGTCTATTTATTTTTATTTTATTTTTTGTATTTTTTTTTACAGATGTCAAATCGGTCTGTTACTAATAGGTTGTTTTAAAATCCTTGTTGTTTCTATTGGATACCTGTTGAAAAACCTGTGGCATCTTACTGATGTTAAAATACATTGTTTTGAATAATTTTAGAAAACCAAACATGTTTTGTCAAATGTTTAATAGCCTATGTAATTTTCATAGTTTTTTTCTGCATTCAGTGCTAACCTAGTAACCTAAAGGGTTACACTTTATTTCGATAGTCCACTTTAGACATTATATTAACTATAAGTAACTTTGTAACTACATGTCAACTACATGTCAATTAATTCTCATTCATTTGTAACCACGTGTCTACTAACTCTCAGAGTAGACTGTTAGGGTAGGTTTAGGGTTAGTAGAATAAGTTGACAAAAAAAGAGTTATAAGATATTAAGCAGACAGTATACTAATACTCTACTAACTGCTAGTTGACATGTAGTTGCAAAGTTACTTACTGTTAATAGAATGTCTAAAGTGGACTATCGAAATAAAGTGTTACCACCTAAAGTGCTGATTATGTGCAGTCTGTATAGCTTGCTACGTTTTTATTACTGTAAATACATCTGTTTAGATATATTTATTGATTAAAAGTATGATGCAAATGCTTTGAATCACAAATGTGAGCACTGTTCATAGTATAAATAATCTAATAATATTGTAATCTGCATTACTGTCATATTTAGACAACTATTGAATAACTAAATCTCATGGTTTCACTTATATGGGAAAGAATGTGTGCATTTACATCACCTTTATTAGCTTAGCTTTACTGGCATGAGCTTGGCATTGTTGCTTTCATGCTGTAAGGTCCACCTAATTGGCCCAACAAAGGTATCAAATGGTGGCTGGAGGTTTCCTGTGTGTTCAGACTTTTCGGTGTGCGTAATGTAATTCAATTTCAGTTAAATTCTAATCAGTCTCCATTTTATTATGACATTGAATTTAGGTTGATATATCAATTGGTTGTTTGTCCATTTGTAATTGTTATTCTACTGACATTTGACTATTATTGTTAACTCCTAATTTCTGATTGTACTCGTTAATCCGGTTTCTCATGTCGCTCAGAGAATCTTGCAAAAGCCGTTTTTTACACGGATCTCACGGTCACATACTTGACAGTCTTGGACACTAGACAGAAGTAATTGAGTAATTAGATGGCCACCCTATGCTTGCTCATTCTAAAAGTACTTTCATTTAGTCCCCATAGATCTGTATGCACTTGAATAAAGCAACATTATCCCTAGTCAGAGGTCATGACCACTGTTATAGATATAAGCCAACTGTAGTGGACAAAAACTGTCCAAACTGTCCAACGCCATCAGATAAAGATGCCAGGACAACAGCCAGACACATCTTAGAGGGCAATAATAAGACCTTTGGTACAAAGCCCGGGAAGGACAGGACTTCTCATTGGTCAAAATGCAGTTTCTGCCCTTCACCCACCAACAGACTGATTCCTAAGGTTGTGGCCTGTGACTGCCATAAAAAATCCTTAGGACCTCTGGATGCAGCAGCAGTGGGTGAAACCAAGAGAGATAACAAAGTTCCATCTAAATCCATTCATAACTATGTTCTCAAACCTTAAACTGATGCAAACTACAACACACACATCTCATACTTATTCAGAGAAATAAGTATTCTCAGTGACAGCGACGTGTAGTGCAACATCTTACACAAACTCAGCTGTTAATGGACAAATGAATGCATGCATGACATTTCAGTCTTCTTCCATCATGTTTGTACTTAATGTGTTCGTAACATTGCCAAATGTATTCTGGTTGTGGTTTGGTAAGTGAATAATGCATTGGTAAAGCTTTAGTGACACTTTTCTAAATGTGTGTTTGGACTATGCAAATAAGTTCCACTTGAGGAAAGAAGGGTGGGCCACACCGTGTCCCCCCACTCTGATGGAAACAACCAATTACAGCCTGGAAATGGAGACGCGCCAGATTGCAATCTCCTCCTCATCGGAAAGAGATAAAGGTACCTTCCCAAAAGACACCTCTGTTGTGAGTCTCAGTCCTGTCAAGGAAGGGACTGTAACAGATACACTCGTTTTGAGTCTGAGCACTGCAATGGAAAAGACGTTAACAGACACACGGTTCTGAGTCTGAATCCTGTCAGGGAAAAGACACTAACAGAGCAAGTCCTGAGTCTGAGTACTGCAATGGAAAAGATGTTAACAGATACACTGTTCTGAGTCTGAGTTCTGTTACCAGGAAGACAGTAACAGAAACAACCTGATCTGAGTCTCCGGCCTGCAAGGCTGAGACACTAACAGATAAACCTTGGTACTGAGTCGGAGCCGTGCAAGGGTGAAGCAATAGCAGATCAACCTCCGTTCTGAGTCTGAGTCCTGTCAAGAAAAGGACTGCAACAGATCACCAACGTTCTGAACCTCTGGCCTGTGAGGGAAGAGGCAATAACAGATACCAAGTCCTGAGTTTCTAGCTTCGAGGCAGCAACAGATATGACCACGTATCTGAGCCTCCAGCCTGCGAGGAAAGAGATAATCTACATTCAGACTTCATTCAGAGTATTCTCCAGAGAAACAACAACAGATGCAGCACGTCCTGAGTCTCCATCCTAGAGAAATCGGAAAGCCATCCGATTATCCGAATATCCATCCTAGAGAAAGTGGATCAACCAAGTTCTGAGTCTCTAGCCCAGAGAGGCAGAAGACACACAGACATCTGCAACAAGGTTAAGCTCCGGCGAGCAAACCTTCACTCCAAGGTACCTTTGCTTGGATGTTCCAGGCTAAGGACCTTCTGCACCTACTCCAGGGTCACATCTGATGTTCCAAGTTCCAGATTCTATGAGCCTTTGGTGCTTCAGGAGATCAGCATCCTCCAGCGCTTCGTGTTCAAGGCTGTCGAAATGGATTCCTGCTCCTTTCCCCACTGCATTGTTACCAGCACAACCAGTGGATGAAGTCACTGCCACCGGACTGCTCATTTCAACCCCAAGAATGTAAATATCACTTATCCAAACCTCTTCCAGAGACATTTGCATTGTTAGATATTATCAGTACATTCACTCCAAGGTACCTTTGCTTGGATGTTCCAGGCTAAGGACCTTCTGCACCTACTCCAGGGTCACATCTGATGTTCCAAGTTCCAGATTCTATGAGCCTTTGGTGCTTCAGGAGATCAGCATCCTCCAGCACTTCGTGTTCAAGGCTGTCGAAATGGATTCCTGCTCCTTTCCCCACTGCATTGTTACCAGCACAACCAGTGGATGAAGTCACTGCCACCGGACTGCTCATTCGACCACAGAGAATGTAAATATCACTTATCCAAACCTCTTCCAGAGACATTTGCATTGTTAGATATTATCAGTACATGATTTTTCTAATTTACATTAGATGTTATATAGCTGATTGCAGTTTATATCAAATCTTTGATGTATTTGTTTGATGGATAATAGGGTTCTTCACCTTAGTTCTTTCAGAGAAGCAACAGTTTATCTTTCCAGATAACGTAGCTCTGACATTGCAACACCCAACATAATCACTTGCATTTTATGCATCTTAGGGACTTTATTCCTATTTCATTTATGGTATTCATTTAGTAGTTGTTGATTACTCTTGTCTATCTTTTGTTAATTAAATCTATTTTATTACACTTGTGTCTTCCTTGTGTTGATGATACAGAAAGAGGTTCTACAAGTTAGAGATCCCATCAGTCTTTCTTATGTGATGTACTCATAACCACACCTTAATTGACACGTGATCCAAATATCATAACGTCATTGGTGACATGAGTACCCATCACTACACTATTTCGCCTCACTAGGTTGGCGAAAGCAAAATTCACTACACAACCAACATTACTTTCTCAGATAATAGTTTTGGCATGGTCATGCCATGGTTTCTCATGTACGCTTAGCTAGAGTAATACTGCAATAAACAGAACTTAGATTGGTCGAACAACATTTAGTTGACCTAAACAGAAATTCCCTTTACACTCTAAGTACACTTGAAATAATGCCAAGTCTTAGCCGGATCTCTAAAATTTTAGTTGGCGTGCCCAATGCTCCATCTCAACTGCACTTTCCGTTAATAACCTGATGCAGATATGCGGTAAAAAGGATACAACATCATCTACTGGAGTAAATCATTTCAGAGTACATGAAATGTGACAATTTATTATCAGTCAGGTAAAAGGCATTATGCCAATTACATAGTCATTTCAGAGATAATCAATACAAGACATCAAATTCTCAAAGATAAATCTAAGAGTAAAAGATGCATCCCTAACTTTGGAAAAATACATAGTATGGAGTGTGTGGACACACTCCACTCCACGGGCTCATCTGGCTACAGAAGCGCCTCATCTTCTTGCAACATTTCCTTTAGTACTCAGACCAAGAGAAAGATCCTCCAAATGGAGACAGGAACTAACAACTGGAATTTGCATTGATCAAGGAATAGATGTGGAGAGTTTACACCTTTTAGAGACAGAAAGGGCACACCCTCTGCAGTAAGCAACATATCTCTAAACTCTTAGGATCTTTATTCCTTTTTAGTCTGCTTCTTGTAAGATTGAGACCATTGTACCAGTTGCACTGAGAAATTTCAAATGATACAACACATGACAGTGAATATCACTTGCATTCATGCAGAACCTTATATTTTGCTGTTGACCATTCTGAGTGAGCTGAGTGAAGTGAAGGGAAGGGGAAGGGAGTGTGTGTGTGGGGGGG
>NW_015505825.1:1694499-1709080 GCF_001515645.1 Sinocyclocheilus grahami
GGGGAAGAGATTTAAATAGTATAGGTGAGAAAGACGCTTTCCCACATCTTCTCTCAGTGAGATGTGGAAACATATGTCTATATGTTAATACACTGTGTTTGTATTGTCTGTATCTCAGGAGATCAAAGTGTCTGAAGTTCCATCCTAGTTGCTCAAAAAAACAACAACTTTGGTTCTATATTAATATTAACATATACATAAATACAAATATAAATATGAATATATAGACATAATTAGGTTATAAAAATGCATTTTTCGGTGAACACAGTAGGCAGTAGGCTATAAGTACACATGGCACCATTCCCGCATCCGCGCCTGCCCTCACCTCATGTTTGCGGCTGACTGTAAATGATCATAATGGACAGCTATGCCCGGAAAAAAGACATCAGCAGTCCGGCGCAGAGAAAAGGAAAATTAAAAAAGCCCGAAGATGAAGCCCGTGCATCCCTTTCAGAAAGTTACATTCATAATCCTGTGAAGCTTTTTTGGCTGTTGACATTAATAATGTTTATTAATGTTAATTCATGTTTTAATTATCATATGATGAGCTCATTGACGCCTCCAGAAAAAGCAGGAGTGTGCCTTTGTAAATTTGTAAATTTGGAATGCTCCAGTAGATCAGTGTTGACTTTCTAAGTGCAATTCATAGCTTTCAGTCACGTGACCGGCTCGAAGTGCTGGAGGGCAAAACATCCAATGAACTGCAACACAAGCCTTGTCAATTTTCCATCTGTTCAAAAGAATAAAACAAAGGTATTTGAACAAAATGCAAGTTTTGGCCATTTGCAATCCATATTAAGCACCCGCGACAATATTTCAATCATTAAACAGTGCGACAAAACGTTGTAAAAACACTTAAAGTGCCTTAATATATTTAAAACAGTAATATTCTCTATATGTATGATGCATAGTTTACATAGGCCAGCAGATATGGCCGAAATGTGAACGCAATCCACTTAATGGTTCAGTGTTTTCCTTCTAATGGTTTTCTATGGGAAACCATTTAACGTGAAACTTTGCACATTGCGTTTATATTCTGGCTTCATCTGCTTGCCTGTACAAAATATACATAATCAATAAAGTGTTTACTGAATTTCACCTTTTATTATCTGCGTTTTACTACATTAATACTTAATAGCCACTTCTATCAAACCTCTACAATTAATCCAAAATGCCGCTGCAAGATTAATCTTTAATGAGCTGAAAAGAACGCATGTCACACCTCTGTTCATCAATTTGCACTGGCTACCAGTAGCTGCTCACATTAAATTCAAGGCATTAATGTTTGCCTACAAAACCACCACTGGCTCTGCACCCATTTACCTAAATTCATTACTTCAGAGTTATGTGCCCGCTAAAAGCTTGTATTCTGCAAGTGAACGGCGTATGATTGTGCCATCTCAAAGAGGCACGAAATCACTTTCACTGACTTTTTCATTAACTGTTCCCTCCTGGTGGAATGAGTCCTTAACCATCTTCAAGAAATGACTAAAAACACATCTGTTCCACCTTTATTTGACCCTCTAACTCTAGCACTTTCTATTCTATTCAAACTGGGTAAAAATAACTTGCGGTCAGTGGAGCAAAGCTTCGTTTTGCCCTCCAGGTGGGCGTTCCTATAAGGGTGTGACGTCACGTGAAAACTATCAATAGCCCGCCTTGTTGGGAGAAGCTATTTACACTAACTTCACCCACCTACGTGTGATTGGGCTAGTAGTCAACACAAAAGATTATCAGTAAGCTACGTTTTCGACACGATCGATCCGAGTTCGAATCTGCCTTTTGCCAAACTTTTTTTTCTCCCTTTTCAAATCTCGTATCGCATCGGAAAGGCATTTATTTTCAATAAAAATGAAGGAAATAATAGAAAAGTTGAAAATAAAGTATCGGGTAGGGTTAGGGTATGTGTAGGGAGGGCTTTATTGTCCCAATAAGGTGGCATCCATTTTTTAATTTGAATTAAAATGATAATTTACACTCAATACGTTATTATTGCATACTGTTTTATAATTTACTACAATATTGAGATGCAGATAATTGCCACAATTTAATTACTATTTATTTACTTTTATGTTTTATTAAAGTTCTATTTTGACCCCTATAGTAGGTGTTTTTTTATTATTTCCATAATATTTGGGGGAGGGGGCACAACATGACAATTGTGTTTAGGGCACCCATTTGGCCAACAGCGGCCCTGCTCTTAGGTTAATGCTTGTTTTTTTGTTTTTTGAGCTGATGAAACACTCTTGTCCTGTTTCCAAGAAATGAAAAAGTACAAAAAAAGGCTGAAATATTTTATTTGTTTACTTGCAAGTAATTTGACCATTCACCAACATCAGAGAAACATGAACATGAGAATGTGTTTTGTTGTTAAATTATTGAAATATTAACGTATAATCAAAGAGGGTACATCTCATATGTAGTTTACATGTAAGGGGTTCGGCTGACAAACAAGTTTGGGAAGCTCTCAAGCTGAAGAGAGGAGCGTCATTTCCAAAAGAACATTCCAGATAGCAAAATTTTTGTGAAATCATACTCAAATTTGAAAAATAACTGCAGGACTTGGGACTTTGATACCACTGTGGACATCTATACTTTATTTTTATGAAATAAAGATATTTTATGCACAATATTTCAGTTACACTACACTTGAACAATAACTTTTACAGCTGGACAAAAAAAAGTGTTAAATGAGTATACAGATTGCATTTATTTTTATACAGTAATTGCAGTAATTTTATACAAAAGACATTTTTTATGAAAATATATAAATAAAACCTAAATCAATGTATTTACAATGTTTAAATATTTTCAAAATTGAAAAGTGAGATTTTTAATCAAAAAATGTTCGGCTTTCCTTACAGGCCACAGATTGTTGAGCAATCTTTTTTCTCTCCAATTTATCAAGTTTTTCCTTGTGTATATGACACACAGCAACACTATTCAGCCGTGTTTGTGTCATGGTACTACGAAGCGATGTTTTTAAACTTCTGAGACCACTGAAACTTCTCTCAGCTTCTGCTGAGGACACAGGAGTGACAAGAAGCAGTCGGACAAGTGTTTCCACCTGATCAAAAAGACTACGGACTTCTGGACACATCCCCTGAGGGATGCTTGCTGCTTCACCGCTGGACTGCATATTATACTTTGATCTGAACATTGCCACTTGTGTGTTAAGCGATATTTTGTCCAGTTCTGGGTACATTTGTACCACATTATCTACCACATTATCTACCACCCCTGTTAACAGGACATTTTCCAGATTCCTTAGCATCAGCAACCCTTCCTGCTCAAAACGTTCTCTAAACTGCATATCCACAACATCAAGCACTTTGTAAAACTCTATTTTGTAATAATCAGATTGAGATGAATGCACATGTGCACAAGCCTGACCAGTTAGACGTTTAGGAGGATTACGAGTACGGGGCAGTGCAATCGGAGAGAGATCAAGGATTTGGCACATTTCTGAAGCTTTGGTGTAGACCATTTGAAACGTCTCTGGATTTCTTTTCTTTGCAACAGCATCCCTCACACAGGCAACAGCTGAAAACATACCATTGATTTTCTGTGTTCGACTTTGGAGAGATGTGTTGAGGTTTTCCAATTCATCTATAGCCTCTAAGGCAAGCAAAAGACCAAGAACTACATTTCCCTGCTGAAATCTGTCATGTAGTCAATTTGCCCTGTTAGCTGTGTCTGAGCTGCCAGCTGCGATTTCATTCAGAGCAAGCATTACAGACTCATACTGATTCAGCACAGCATGGATAGCACTGGAGCGAACTGTCCATCTTGTGGAACAAAGGGGCCTTATAGATTGAAAGGACCCTTGAACAGATTTAGCAACTTCCTTGAACAAAGATTTAAATTTACTTGACTGCCCAAACAAAATGCCTTACTCATGAACCCACTGTAAAGCAATGTGGATAACACGTGAGGCAGTACAAGCATGCTGTGTAATGAAATTTACACAATGGGCACCACAGTGGATGTATGGGGCAAGAGGTTGTTCCTTTTTAATGATGGCCTGTGCTCCAGAATACCTGCCAGCCATATTTGCTGCACCATCATATGCTTGCCCTCTTAATCCAGAAATGGGCAAATTTAAACGAACCAACACATCTTTCACAATATTTGCAAGATTATCTCCTGTACCCACAGATACCTCATAAAGGCCAAATTAACTCTTCATGAATCACCAAATCATTATCTACGTATCAGAGACAAAATGCTTCTTGCTCTTTGCCTGAAACATCTTGTGTTCCATCCATCATTACAGAAAACTGCAACTGATGGAGTGATCTTATATTGTCTGCGATATCTCTGATGATAGAACTGCTCAACAAACTAGTATTTTCTACCTGACAACCACTTACTGAGACAGATCTTCTTCTGCCTTGTATTTCAGCACCTGATGATTTCCCTCACTATCATCATGCTCTCTTAGGGCAAAGCCCTGCCTTGCCAACAGCTGCACAGCACCAATTATTTTTAACAGATTTTCTCTTGCTTCCTCTTATTGTGATGCCCGAACACTACACAGCTGTGCCTTAACTGATCTGTCTTTGTATACATATGTTGTTACTGCTGTCTTGTGACAATCTGATATTTCATGTGAACTGAATCGCTCAAGAGCTTTTTTCCAATTCTTGAAACCAGTTGAAATAAATGCTGGTTCTGTATTTTTCGCAAGAGAAGATACTTGTGTATCTTTTTTATTGCTTTACTACAATAAAAACACATAACACCTTCAACATTTGGATCGAAATGGAGCCATTTAAATTTGCTGTACCACTGTGTCTGAAATGAAAGGATACGGTCTGACAGTATCTGCTTTATGATAAATTTGGGATCAGGGTGGTTTGGTTTTGTTGCCGAGAAATGTTGATAAGAGTCTGCAGATTCTTCCCTGTTCATCAAATCAGTTCTCTCTTCTCTTCGGTACATGCTTCCTCGCTTTTTGCCTCATCTCCCTCTCTCTCTCTCTTCCTCTTTTTCCCTTCCTTCCTCACACATGACTGACATTTCCTCACAAACATCCTAAAAACAAAAGATATAAACAACTTATAGGGAGGGGGCAGGGATCATTTATTGACTCATTTGCCATTTCCATAGTTATACAAAACTTCACAAGTTTTTCATTTAGATGTACAGTATATTTAGCAACCCATAAATAGCCTACAATACAGTAATTAACACTATTGGAACACACTGCCTTTACACATACAACTCATTTTATTTAACAGTTTGAACATGAAATAGAAAATTTTGTCTTTTGTTTAATTCCTGACCAGTTACGACATAGCAGTAATGAATTAAAAGACTAAAATATGATAAAGTATGATAAGATATTCGGCGCAAAACAAATTTGCTTTATTGTGAATGGATCATTCTACTCCAGATGCAAGCAGCACGTAGGCAACAACAAAAGACAGCAGAATCCAATAATCAATTATATCTCATTTAGCGACAAGTAGGAGAGCATTTAACACACACTGGATCCGGCGCAACATGACGAGGTTCATATGGGTTCTGTTGTCTTTTGTCGTGTCGCATGATCGCATCTCTTGCATCCAGTGTAGACACGACGTTAGGTTAGATAGGTTAAATAATTACACGAAAATTTGATAGTGTGATTCGTGTCATCGCGACATAACACATACTTACAGTGCGTGTTTGAAAAAAGGATGTAATCGTCTTCTGCTTTTTTCTGGGGTGCATTTTACCCCAGACCACCAAGGTGCAAAGAAGTGAATGAACGAAAGAAAATTTGCGAGAGCAACAGGAGATTTGAAGCTCATGGCAGACGCACCCAAGAGATTATTCGCCCTGTGATTGGCTGAATGTTAGTTCACTCAAATCTAAGTAACAAATCAGAGAACATGGGCGGAAAATAAAGCTGCTAAATAAACACAAATTATTCACAATTTATTTGGTAATGTTTATGTTCTACAAATACTAAAGCAACAAATTATTATTTTCCCTGTTGGATTTTAACATTGGAATTGTGGCCATCTCCTCTTCATCTGTCAGTGGTGCTGGTGCATGTTCTTCTCCCATTTTACGAGTCTCTGCCTTCTTGCTGTTGGCTTCTGAATAGAAGGGTAATGTTTTTCATTACCCTAATTAAGAAATGTTGCATGTTGGATTAGATAACATTTAATTATGTGAAAAAGCATTAGACTATATGGGAAAAGCTGCAGCACATTGAAATAGATATAAACTGAATGATATTTATTGAATGTCAAATATTTGTAAAGTCATGTAATGTTAGCCTACACTCATTTCACGCTTGTAGCTTTACCTGATTGAATTATGATTTTATGTTTATTTTTTTTCTGCTGCCACATTTTTTTTAATTTTTTGCCCATACCATGAAAATGAATACTAGTTCAATAAATTACCTTTCTGTCAGTTTTCACCTCTGATAACATTCATTTAGAATTAAAGTCAAGTCAACTCAAGTCACCTGTTACGGGGCTGACGAGACGTGAGACTTGCGGATTCATGTGCAAGCTTTATTTGTGGAGAAGACAGAGACGTGGTCATACAGCAGGCATAGGTCAGATGGCAAACAGGTATATGGAGGGCAAAACACAAGAATAGTCCTAGGGCTTGGTCTCTGCTGACTTTCAGGGCTGTAGAGGTCCTCTCTAGCTACTGATCCACCATCTGGTCTGGATACGTACTAGATCTAGTGGCTACGGTGACCTCGGAATAAGACAGAAACAGACTAATATTAGCATAGATGCCATTCTTCTAGTGATGTAGCATTTACATCGGGTGTAATGGAAAGTGTTCCCGGTTCCAGTTGACCTAATTAATGCAGCTTAAGGGGGGATCTGAACTGCTTAAACCCTAACTCAAACTAGGACACAAAACTATCTTTGTTTTATGGCTTTCAAGGACCAGATGCGTGATACCCATGACCATTTAACACATAAATTGCTAAATCCGATAAACAGAAAGTGACAGATTAAGAGCTCCTTGTCCAGCAGAAGAATGGCAGACACACACAACTTGTGACATGGGCATGACATCACTCACCGAAGCTGCTATCTTTGCAGATGAATTCGTGCTTACACACAAAATTGTATTTTCTCCTTTACGTTCTTCTCGCCGTGTCACTGAACGTAATCACAATCCTAAAACTGTGATTGGCCAGAATGAGGAGCACGGTCCTGATTCTCGTGAGTGTTTTTACTGTCGTGAGAAGGGTAATTTGATTGCTTTATGTCCTGCGTTACAGCGTAAAAACCAGAGGAAAACACAGAACGCACATAAAAGTGTTGCTTTTGAGCGTACCCACGCTTCAGAGTCTATGCTTGCGATTGATCCCACCTTTGAACCATTTGTGTGTGATGGTACAGTCTCCTTTTCTGAATTAGACACTGAGCATAAACATGTACGCATTTTGAGAGATGCGGGTGCAGCACAGTCATTCATCTTGACAGATGTACTTGCTTTTTCGACACAGTCCAGCTGTGGTTCAGATGTCCTAGTTCAAGGAATTGAACTTGGGGTAGTTAGGGTTCCGCTCCACAAGGTATATTTGCATTCTCATCTTGTGACTGAGTTAGTTAAAATAGCCGTACAATCTCAGTTGCCACTGAAGGGCATTTCTCTCATCCTTGGTAATGATTTAGCCAGATGTAAGGTGTCTTGTCTTCCTGAAGTAGTTGATATACCATATGTATCAAAAAGCAATGTGCTATTGACTCAGGAGTTTCCTAAGGTATTTCATTCCTGTGTTGTAACACGAGCACAGGCTCATAAGTTTGAAGAAGAACTTGATCACTCTGACTCATTTATGTGTTCAGATCAGTCAGATGTGAAGACCAGTTTAGACGTGGAGACACAAAATTTGAGTTTTGGGCCAAATGTTGACTTTCCTTTTGACAGGAAGCACCTAATAAAAACACAAAAATCTGATGGTACACTGACTTCTTGTTTTAATGCTGTGATGGATAAAACCGTGTTAGATGATCATGTCGTTGCTTATTTTCTAGATGATGGAGTACTTATGCGTAAATGCGTAAAAAGTCCTGAAGGAAAATGTGAAAAGTTGTGCCTAATTCTTACAGAGAATATGTTCTGCGTGTTGCTCATGACCATGAATTGTCTGGACATTTAGGTATCAAGAAAACCTATAACAATCTGTTAAGACACTTTTTCTGGCCTAGCATGAAAGCTAGTGTGACTCAGCATTGTCGGTCGTGTCATGCTTGTCAGGTTGCTGGAAAGACTAACCAGGTTGTTGCCCCAGCACCATTAAAGCCTGTTCCGGTAATGAGTGAACCTTTTGAACTGGTAATAGATTGTGTTGGTCCCTTGCCGAGAACTAAGTCCGGCCATTCGTATCTGTTAACTTTAATGTGTTCTGCTACCAGGTTTCCGGAAGCAATTCCGCTATGCACCTTGAAATCTCCTACAATTGTGAAGTCCATCGTCAAGTTCTGCACAACTTTTGGTATGCCAAAAATAATTTAGTCTGATCAAGGGTCTAATTTCATGTCCCGTGTGTTTTACAAGGTAATGAAAGAATTGAATATCAAACATTGTGTATCTAGTGCCTATCATCCACAATCACAAGGGGTGTTAGAGAGGTTCCATCAAACTCTTAAGTCTATGCTTAGAACGTACTGTCTTGAACATGAGAAGGATTGGGATGAAGAGGTTCCCCTTTTGTTGTTTGCTGTCAGAAATACTGTCCAGGAATCCCTTGGATTCAGCCCAGCTGAGTTGGTCTTTGGACATTCTCCTCGTGGTCCGTTAAAGATGTTGCAAGAACAACTTCTTTCTCAAAGTCACTCAGTTACAAAACAGAATGTGTTAGACCATGTAAGTTATTTCCATGAAAGATTGCATTCTGTCTGGAAGTTGGCACGGCAGAGCTTAGAAAGTTCACAGTCTCAAATGAAAAGCAGATATGATAAACGCACTGTTCAACGCTCATTTGAGCCTGGTGATGAAGTTCTCGTGTTACTGCCTTTGCCTGGGTCAACTCTCCAAGCTAAATTTGCAGGTCCATATGTGATTGAGGAAAAGTTAAGTGACACCGACTATGTGGTAAAAACCCCTGACCGGAAAAGGAAAGAGAGGGTATGTCATATTAACATGTTCAAATTTTATGTTTCTCGTCCTAAGCTTGAATGCACCATTCCATCTCCTGTCATGGTATCTGTGAGTGCAGTATCTTCAGACTATTCACCTAGTGTAGATGATCTACGAATTGGAAGTGCCTGTTTATCTGACATTTTTCTGAAAAATTCTGAAACCCTTGCGGTAATCAGTTCGAAACTCTCTCACTTATTTAGTTCATCTCAAAAGGAACTTATGCAGTTGATTGAGAAGTATTCTTCACTGTTTTCTGATGTGCCCACTGTAACAAATGTGTTGGAGCACGATATTGATGTTGGTGATCATCGTCCTGTTAAGCAAAATGCTTATCGCGTCAATCCAGTAAAGCATGAGATCATGCAGAAAGAAACACAGTACTTAATTGAGCATGGCTTAGCTGTGCCGAGTTCAAGTCCCTGGTGTTCTCCATGCCTTTTAATTCCTAAGCCAGATGGAACGTCACTCTTCTGCACAGATTACCGAAAAGTTAATCAGTTGACTAAATCAGACTCGTTCCCTCTTCCTAGAATAGATGATTGTGTTGACCACATTGGTCAGGCCAAATTTGTGACAAAGCTAGACTTACTAAAAGGGTATTGGCAGGTACCACTCACTGATCGTGCTTCAGAAATCTCTGCTTTTGCTACTCCAGATGTTTTCCTGCAATACAAGATTCTTGCGTTCGGCCTGAAAAATGCTCCTGCCACTTTCCAGCGATTAACGGGTAAGGTGCTGTCTAATGTGAAAAATTGTGAAGCCTACCTTGATGACATTGTTTGTTATTCTGATACATGGGAAAGTCATTTAAAGACTCTAGAGGAAGTCTTTTCTAGGTTCCAAAAAGCTAATCTCACCCTCAACTTAACAAAATGTGATTTCTGTCATGCCAATGTCACCTATTTATGTAAGGAGGTCGGTTATGGAATGGTTCAACCAGTGGAATCTAAAGTTCATGCCATCATTGATTTCCCGTCTCCTAAATCTAAAAGAGAACTCCGGCGTTTTCTTGGCATGGTTATTGCAAAATGGTTATCACAACTCGTGACATGGGCATGACCTCAGGACACCTCCCTTTTCCCCCCTGCATTCCAAAAAAGGGACACGAAACTTACAACAGACAATTTCAACAGAAAATCAGTTATGTGCATAACAGGGCAACCGGATTCACAAATAATATGTTGTATGTCTTATATATATATATATATATGGTTGATGTGTTTCATGTAATCGGGGCAACTTTAATCAGTGTTTATCATCCTTTTTAGGAAATAAGGTTATTAAAATGTGTGTAATATGTGAAGTTCAATCTTGAACGAATAGGCACGACAAATGCAGAATGATGAAATGAAGTAAACTTTAATAGTATGTACAATATTTGCATTTAAGAGACTTTATAGAAGTATTAACAACTTTTATAGGGGTTCTCATGTGATGAATTGAAGCCTCTTGTTAATGTATGCACGCTCCGCCTTGCAAGAAGCCGATTGGAAGATCACTCTGCAGAATGCAAAGTCTTGCTAAAGCAGACTCTCTCTCAGAAGAACCAGAGGCTCTTCCATAACCCGGCAACCAACCAATCCAACGAGGGATCTCCCAAAAGGACGTCATCCAAACGTCATTCCGGTGCCAAATCAACAGCCAATCAGCAACGGAATCCCCTCCTGTAGCCACGAGGAACAACTCAGCTTTCAGCAAATGCAAGTACAAACAAGATCTTCTATCTGCTGAACTGATGCTGGTGAATTGACTTAAGCAGTAAAGATAAGAAAATATCTGCTTTGTGAATTCTCTCAGGCTGAATTTAAAACCACTCGTGAAAACGAGTTAGATCAACTTATCAAAGAACGTATTAGCCCGTGGCCAGGGAAAATACATATAGTCAAATTGGTAATATACACTGACATTAACGTCTCGCTGGCCGAGTAGCTGATAGAGTGTAAACTATCAAATTTGAAATCAGTTTTAATCAGGTGGACCTCGAATTTTCAGATCCGAGTCCTTTCAAAACCTGAGCTAGAAATCAAATTAATGAATTAATGAGTTAAATTCCTTACAATAGGTAGCCAGCGCAGTGTTAACAGAACCGGGCTAATATGGTCATACTTCCTGGTTCTAATAAGTACTCTAGCTGCTGCATTTTGGACCAGCTGGAGTTTGTTTATTAAGTGTGCAGAACAACCACCCAATAAAGAATTACAATAATCTAACCTTGAGGTCATAAACGCATGGATTAACATTTCTGCATTTGACATTGAGAGCATTGGTCGTAATTTAGATATATTTTTGAGATGAAAAAATGCAGTTTTACAAATGCTAGAAACGTGGCTTTCTAAGGAAAGATTGCTATCATATAGCACACCTAGTTTTTAGGTCCTATAATTAACACCTCTGTTTTTTCATAATTTAGCAGTAAGAAAGTACTCGTCATCCAGTTTTTATGATCGACTATGCATTCCGCTAGTTTTTCAAATTGGTATGTTTCGCCAGGCCATAAAGAAATATAGAGCTGAGTATCATCAGCATAACAGTGAAAGCTAACACCGTGTTTCCTGATGATATCTCCCAAGGGTAACATGTAAAGCGTGAAGAGTACTGAGGATAGTACTGAGCCTTGAGGTACTCCATATTGCACTTGTGATCGATATGATACCTCTTCATTCACTGCTACGAATTGATGGCGGTCATACAAGTACGATTTGAACCATGCTAATGCACTTCCATTAATGCCAAAAAAAGTTTTCTAGTCTATTCAAAAGAATGTTGTGGTCAATAGTGTCTGGAATTGTTCCTCAGGCGATCTATAGCACACTATTTGATGCGATACTGTAAGCTGACGGCTGCATGGTTACAATTTTATCTCTAATAGTATCGATCTTGGAAGTAAAGTAGGTCATAAAGTCATTACTGCTGTGCTGTTGGGAAATGTCAACACCTGTTGATGCTTTATTTTTCGTTATTTAGCCACTGTATTAAATAAATACTTGGGGTTATGTTTATTTTCTTCTAAAAGAGACAAAAAGTAATCAGATCTGGCCGTTTTTAATGCTTTTCTGTAGGATAGGTTACTTTCCCGCCAAGCAATACGAAATACATCTAGTTTTGTTTTCCTCCAGCTGTGCTCCATTTTCCGGGCTGCTCTCTTTAGGGTGCGAGTGTGCTCATTATGCCACGGTTTCAGACTGATTCCTTAATCTTCCTTAAGCGTAAAGGAGCAACTGAATCTAAAATGCTAGAAAATACATCAGGAGCAGGGGTGTAGTCCAGAAAGCACGGTTAACTTACCGTCAGCTAAACCCTGAACGTTCAGTTGATTAACCCCAAACCTTGCTTACTCGAGGTACAGTATGTGGTTCCAAAAACACGTCCGGAGTAAGTTCATTCAACACAGAATATGTTCCTGGTTAAGACTCAAGACATTCTCAATGGAGTGACGAATCGACGAGTCACTATAGAAACGGACGCTAAGAATAAGTGCGCCATGCGGTTTCTTTCTTCTTTTGTTCAATGGTCGTTTACATGCTTAGTGCATATCGCCACCTAATTGATGGTTATGCAATCATTTTTATTTTATTTTTCGTTTAATCTTTAATCCTTGAGAATATGAATTATATTGTTTGTTTGATGCTAATTATATATTAAGTCATATCAGATATGTATTTTGAATTAGAATTTAGACATTATAGAAAATGCTGATCCATGTGTGAGATGATAATATAAAATGTAATAATAGATAACTGTCACATAACCTGCTTTTTGGAATACCCCCCTGGTTTTGGTAAACCCAGAGTTTCTTTCGATCTCCTCCCCCTTTTTAAAGCGCAAGCGATGTTTAAATACTTCATTCATTCATGCATGCTTCAAAAATGCTCTTATTTCAAGTACAAATATCTAAAAATTCTTAATTCAAGATGGATTTTCTATATAAGAAAATGATATAAAATATTAAGTCTTGTTTCCTGGGGGGATCTAAATTAAGTGCATTTTACATAAATAAAATTATCTGCCAGTGTGGTAATAAAAATAATCTTAATGCAAATGGAAAACAAGATTATTCGGAGTGGTGTAGGCAGTAACACGTTGGAGGACTAGCTTGTGGCGCGATTGTCCGGGTTCGAGTCCGGCTGTTGCCGAGCTCGCTCTTCTCACTTTTTTCATCACAAATCACATTAGAATTTATTTTCAATAAAAATGAAGAAAATGCTCTAAAAGTCGAAGTAAAGTACCTAACGAATGTTTAATAATGATAAAAGTATTTATAATTGTAATAAATATAATCATTTACAGTCTATGTTATTATTACATCCTGTTAATGTACAACAATACTGAGGTGCTAAAAGTATGTATCCGCCAGTATAAAGTATAAATAGCATCTAATTATTATTTACACTTATTGCAAAGAACTGCTACTTTCTTTGCTTTCATGGTAAATAGAATAAATCACTATTTTCACTAAGTGTAAATAGCATCTAGAGCTATTTGCACTTAGCCTATTGTAAATAGGATCTATCGCTAAGAAAGTAGCTAATTCCACTTAGTGTAAATAGCCGCTGCTGTATTTTTCTTACCCTATTTGCAGATCATTTGTAAAATAAGAAAAATGCACTTATATTATTATTCTTTTTTTATTTTTTGCCCGTATGATACCATGAAAATTAATAGCCTATTAGTTCAACCTACCGGTCTGCCAGTTTTCACCTGTGATATTACAACAGTGATAAGAATTAAACTTGTATTGACTCTGAAGTATGCAGATGGTAGTCTGAAGTACGTCGGGTGCTGTTGCCATGGTGAATCATAATATCGGAGCTCCATTGATCATGGCTTTTCATTAGGGGCTTTCGCACTGCGTAGTTCTAGGAACTTGCCAGCAGGGTAGTTCCTAGAGAACCAATTTCTCCCTCGGCCCGTTTTCCTGGTTGCATTCGCACCAGCAGCAGGAACTCTGTCTTTTTATAATGGAGATGGAGACGTAAACGCACGATTTACGCGCTTGCAAGAGCAAAAAGTTGGGCTAAGAGACAAATTTTTTTTATGACAACTTGCAGTGTTACATATCATCGAAGCTGAGAAAAGAACAACACTGCTGACAACAGGTGAATGCCGTTATCGCTGTTTTCCATGTTCGTGGAGTAAATATGTTTACATGGCTTTTTAAAAATGCTGGGTGGCCAGTATTTTGCGTGCGTTTGGTCAATCAGCATACACTTACATGACTGATAGTTCCTATAGAACTGTTTTAGACCCTAGGGCCTTTCGCACCGCGGGAACCTTTTCATAGTACCAGACCTAATTGTGGAACTAGCCACTTTTTGGCGTTTTCGCACCGCCGGAACTGGGTGTGATTTTAGTACCGGACTGCCTTTTTCGAGAACCAAATTAGCTCCTACTCCGGAGCAGGGTCTAACCAGCACAACTGGTACTAATCGTGACGTAAGTAGACATTGATTGGCCAAAGACGTACGAA
>NW_015505825.1:1709769-1719119 GCF_001515645.1 Sinocyclocheilus grahami
AAAGCGATTGAAAGAACGGAAAGGAGGACTAAGAATCTCCAAAGACAACTGGCAGTGCTACATTTGCTGTGTCTGCACTTCAGCGTCCGTCCATCTATCGCTGTTCTCCATACTTGCGAAATAAGTTGACACAATGTTTACAGTATGTTTACACGGCATTTTAAATAATGGCGGGTGAGGGCGTTTTCGTACGCGTTTGGCTAATCAATGTCTATTAACGTCACAATTAGTACCAGTTGTGCTGGTTAGACCCTGCTCCGGAGTAGGAGTAGTCCGGTACTAAAATCGCACCCAGTTCCGTCGGTGTGAAAACGCCAAAAAGTGGGTAGTTCCACAATTAGTTCTGGTACTATGAAAAGGTTCCCGCGGTGCGAAAGGCCCTTTAGTTCCTCCAAACGGAGTTCCTAGAACTAAAACCGTTCCTAGTTCCTGCGGTGTGAACATGCCAAAAAGTGGGTAGTTCCACAATTAGTTCTGGTACTATGAAAAGGTTCCCGCGGTGCGAAAGGCCCTTTAGTTCCTCCAAACGGAGTTCCTAGAACTAAAACCGTTCCTAGTTCCTGCGGTGTGAACATGCCAAAAAGTGGGTAGTTCCACAATTAGTTCAGGTACTATGAAAAGGTTCCCGCGGTGCACGCACTAAACTCACCCCTTGTCCAAATACCCACACTTGCGGTCTTGGCCGCTTGAGAGTGCGTGCGCGCGACAGGAAGTAAGTGCGCAAGACTGTCCCAGTTCTTAAAAATGCCAAAGCGCAGTGCCCTTAATGCACACTAAATCCACACTATCTCGAATATCACTAAGATCTCGCGAGAGGTCACGGAAACCTTTCCAATGCAAGTTAAATATTAATATAATAATTAGATATTACATATAATTTGGTAGAAAAACTGTGTTTTTACGTTTTATTGGTGCAAAGATGAGTAGTGGTGATATTTATTTTGTACAACATTTGCAACTGCTTTTTTATCACTTAATTAGAAGCACCACAAATGAAAATTGTCATGTTATAGGGACTACTGAACAGACATTTAGAAGTTGATTTTAAAATGCAAAATTAAAATTAAAATAAAGCTATGTAAACACTTGCATTTTTACAAAACTACAAGTGTGTCCCGTCTGGTAGTGAAAAGTTCGACACACACTTGTGGTCTTCATGCTCAATTGAACACTTGGGCCAAATACAGGAAATACGTCATATAAGTAGTCAAGTGGTCAAATGCAAAGACCGTAAGTGTGGGTATTTGGACAAGGCTTCAGAGTCAACCTACTCCGAGTCGATTGAACTAACTCAATTCAGCTGTTCTGAAACCGAATACTCAAGAGTTTCCCATCTCAAAGTCAACTCAGAGTTCAAGTTTTAACTCAGAGTTGGTTGAACCTCCTTATTGAAACGGGCCCCAGGTGTGCCTAGTTAATTATCCTTGTTTGGTCTGAGTACTTAAGTTCCTGTATGTTCATTTTGAGTTTTTCTGGTCTTATGTCTACATGTCTTAAATATTATTGCGCTACATTGTGTTTGGATTTACCCTTGTTGGATTAAAGACGTATGATATATAACCTTTTACATTTGCTCTTTAACACAGAGTAGCTATGACACTCACAGACTTACTGTGTAGGTAAAGTCTGAGTGAGAAGCATTTAAATTCAAACTTGTGAAGAACAGTTTTTAAAGAATTGGAATGTGTCTTTGAATATTTATCTGTGACATTTTAATTGCTGCTTGTGCAGAACTTGGGTCAGGATAATTTTATCAAGTAGGGCACATTTCTGGAACTTATTTAAAGATTTATGGAGGACATTTTTCAATTTCTCTTTACAATGTTGAGTATTGTTGATGCAGAACTCACTTAAGGCTTAGTGTGGCCCAGATAATGTATATTTATGGTTTTTGTTCATTATTAGCTAAAATGTGGCCTGCTTGTGGACCACTGCCAAAATGCCACCATTCCATGCAGCATATGGGCCACATGAGGAATGTGGGGAAGACCAGGGGCCTCAAGTATAAAACTTTACGTAGAATTCATCCTAAATGGGTGTGTACGCACAAAAGCTAGATTTTGCGTACGTATGAAAGTTTTCAGATTTATAAAGCCATGCGTACGCCAGAACCTGTGCAAAATTCCCTTTGTAATACCCAGTCAGCAGAAGATTGTGCGTGCATGAATCTCCACCCTGTCTCCTCCCCGAAATAGCCATATATGGAGCTGACAACGCTTAGTTTTAATATGCATAACGTCATCTGCATATCATTTCCATGCATATTTCTATCCACGTGACACCATGTTTAACGCAGTTAAGGGTAGCCTACAACACGTTAGGAAAATATGAGATACGGACTATAAATGTGTTTTGAGACATCACTATTCTAATTTATGCAATTTGCCTAAAAGGTAAACATACATTTTAGAATGTTTATAGCCTATATTTTTATCGAAATAATTTTTTTGCAGTGTAAATAGCTGTCTGACTCGCATATCTTAGTTTCCTTCAAATTCTATCTTTTAAATATGGAGTTTGTCACAATATTGGGAAGAGCATGAAAGGGGTTATCATTAGGCTACTGTCTGTGCGCAACACCTGTGAACAGTTCTACTGTCATCAGACCTGTTCAAACCAACCAATGGACAGTTTGATCAATGAGCGCATCCTTCGCTCTGTCGTTACCATCTGTGTTCCAAAGCCATCAGATGAATCAAGTTCACATCAATGATCATTATTCGTGCAAAAGTATTTTCTCAGAACATGAGTTTTGCTATTTAGAACACAATTTAAAGCAGAATTGTCATACGCTAAGCAATCCTCACTGTGATTAAAACATTAAATCACATACCACAGGAAAATTGTTCGAAAGCATCACATCCAATACAAATATTTCTGTTTAAATTCATATACAAATGTTGTAATTTCTGGATAATAATTTAATTAAATTTCAGTGCTTAACTTCATTATTCAGAGTGTCATATTTAATCTTTAATTATTGTAAAACAGACTTTAAAACCATTCTGTTTGCTTTCTTATTTCAGTCACTCCAGTAAAATAGTGTGTACGCATGGTCTAGAGCAGTGATGGGCAAACTTGGCCCTTCCAGGCCACTTTCCTGCAGAGATTTGATCCAACCCTGATAAAACTCACCTACCTGTAGCCTTCTAGTAGTCTTGAAGACAATAATTAGCTGGTTCAGGTGTGTTTGATTAGGGTTGGAGCTAAACTCTGCAGCAAAGTGGCCTGGAAGGGCCAAGTTTGCCTATCACTGCTCTAGACCATGCGTACGGTGTGCACATATTTATGCCTAGTTTATTTTTTATAAATCCCGATATGTGCGTGGAAAATTGCGTATGCACGTTTCCATGCCCATTTTGTGCGTACGCAACGTTTATACATCAGGCCCCAGGGTTAGAATACCACATTAGGGCCAGTTTTGGCTGATTTGGTTGGCTTACATGCAGCAGTGCTAAGGCTTACTTGAGGCCCAAATCTGGCAAACAGAACTGGACTGCCCAAATGCCATTATTCCACGCAGTATGTGGGCTGGAGCAAGGTGTTGGATCTGGGTCGGATCTGGGCCAGAATTAAGATAAATGTGGCCCAGATTTGGGCCAGTTCTGCTTTATTTGGTTTATTCATGGCTGACATTGGGCCTTCTTTTGGCTTGATTGTGGCCCAAATCTGGCAAACAGGAGCGGATTGCCCAATTGTCATCATTCCATGCGGTATGTGGGCCAGATGAAAGTGATCTGGGCCTCAGGCATTTTGCTATCTGGGCAGTGCTTACCATGCCATATCTTTGCAAAACTGGCCCAGATACGTTTGAGGATAACTGGGCCACATTTGTGACATCATATGCGGGCCACTTTAGGCTCACAGCCATATTAGCCAGTGCTTACCATGCCATATCTTTGCAAAACTGGCCCAGATACGTTTGAGGATAACTGGGCCACATTTGTGACATCATATGCGGGCCACTTTAGGCTCACAGCCATATTAGCCAGTGCTTACCATG
The DNA here is from genome assembly GCF_001515645.1 of Sinocyclocheilus grahami. Lineage (NCBI taxonomy): Eukaryota > Metazoa > Chordata > Actinopteri > Cypriniformes > Cyprinidae > Sinocyclocheilus > Sinocyclocheilus grahami. The sequence continues at coordinate 1,713,773 of NW_015505825.1, forward strand.
CCATATCTTTGCAAAACTGGCCCAGATACGTTTGAGGATAACTGGGCCACATTTGTGACATCATATGCGGGCCACTTTAGGCTCACAGCCATATTAGCCAGTGCTTACCATGCCATATCTTTGCCAAAACTGGCCCAGATATGTTTTAGGATAACTGGGCCACATTGGTATCATTATATGCGGGCCACCTTAAGCTCACAACCACATTAGCCAGTGCTTACTGTGCCATATCTTTGCCATAACTGGCCCAGATACACTTTAGTATAACTGGGACACATTTATGGCATCATATGTGAGCCAGACTCACAGCCACATTAGCCAGTGCTCACTGTGTCATATCTTTGCCACAACTGGCCCAGATATGTTTGGGAATAACTGGGCCACATTTGTGGCATCATATGTGTTCCACTTTAGGCTCACAGCCACATTAGCCAGTGCTCACTGTGTCATATCTTTGCCAAAACTGGCCCAGATACATTTGAGGATAACTGGGTCACATTTGTGACATCATATGTGGGTCACTTTAGGCTCACAGCTACATTAGCCAGTGCTCACTGTGCCATATATTTGCCAAAACTGGCCCAGATATGTTTTAATGTACCTGGGCCACATTTGCTGAAACATATGTGGACCATATTTGGGTTACACCCTGATTAGCCTTTGTCAATAATGCCATATTTTTGCCAAAGGTGGCCCACATTTGGTTTGCACTATTTGGGCTAAAATCACCGTTTACCACATGGGCTACTTTAGGGTCACATTCAGATTACACATTGCCGTCAACACAGAGGCCCACATGTGATTTGATACATTTGGGACATTTTTGCTGTTTTACTTCAACTGGCCCAGATATGTTTGGGAATAACTGGGCCACATTTGTGGCATCATATGTGTTCCACTTTAGGCTCACAGCCACATTAGCCAGTGCTCACTGTGTCATATCTTTGCCAAAACTGGCCCAGATACATTTGAGGATAACTGGGTCACATTTGTGACATCATATGTGGGTCACTTTAGGCTCACAGCTACATTAGCCAGTGCTCACTGTGCCATATATTTGCCAAAACTGGCCCAGGTATGTTTGAGGATAACTGGGCCACAGTTGTGGCATCATAAGCGGGCCACTTTAGGCTCACAGCCACATTATCCAGTGCTCACTGTGCCATATATTTGCCAAAACTGGCCCAGATATGTTTTAATGTACCTGGGCCACATTTGCTGAAACATATGTGGACCATATTTGGGTTACACCCTGATTAGCCTTTGTCAATAATGCCATATTTTTGCCAAAGGTGGCCCACATTTGGTTTGCACTATTTGGGCTAAAATCACCGTTTACCACATGGGCTACTTTAGGGTCACATTCAGATTACACATTGCCGTCAACACCGCATCTTTACCTACAGAGGATTTGTTACATTTGGGCCATTTTTGCTGTTTTACATATGGGCCACTTCAGGCTTATATCCATTTTGTCCAGGCCATAAGAAGGCCAGCAGTGCCATATCATTGCCTTAAGTGGCCCACATCCGCATGCTATCTGGGCTGCAGCGCTCAAGAGGTTGTTGTAGAGCAAGGGTGCCCAAACTCGGTCCTGGAGGGCCGGTGTCCTGCAGAGTTTAGCTCCAGCTTGCCTCAACACACCTGCTTGGAAGTTTCTAGTATGCCTAGTAAGACCTTGATTAGCTGCTTCAGGTGTGTTTGATCAGGGTTGGAGCTAAACTCTGCAGGACACTGGCCCTCCAGGACAGAGTGTGGGCACCCCTGTTGTAGAGAGAGAAAAGGCCTGTCTATTGCCCCCTGGAGGAGAAAGGAAGAATGATGAGACTGAGCTGTCCTGTCACACCAAAAGCAGAAAGAAGGCACAGAGAAAGCAATAGAAGCAGCAGCAGCAATCAGTTTAAAAGGGTAAAGGAGCAAGCATGAAAGCTGAGCCTTGGACAAGTGTGTTAGCTGACTAGTGAAGGAAAAGCAAAAGCTTACAGCACCTGGTATTCCCAGGCGGTCTCCCATCCAAGCATTAACCAGGCCCGACCCTGCATAGCTTACGAGATCGGGCATGCTTTTTTTATTATCATCAAAAGTTTACAAAATATTGTTTACATAACACAGTATTAGATCTCATCATTACCTTCACTCACAACAAATAAGGTATCATATATATCACAATACCATCTAGAACATAAACATGCATACCATCAAAATTATTTGTTCATTATGCCCCACATAGCATACATCGCCGTTAAAAGGAATCTAAAACGCATTTGAATAAAACCAAAATCGTACTTTTTTCCACTATACTGTTCCATCCCTTTCTTCTTTCTTTTCCTCTGTGTGCTCTTCTCCTCACATGTGTCCAATTCCTCCCCCACATTTGTTCCTGGAGTCTCTAGCACCACGTTCTCTCCTCTTTCTCCATCGACCTTCTCCTTCATTCTCCTCCCCTCCTGGAGTTTCGTACCTTGACTTTTCGCATTACCACCTTCTTGACTTTCACCACCACTTTTAGTTGTCTCCCTATCTCCTTCTTCGGACCTCTGTCTCTTCAAAGTTTTCACATATCCAGCCTTTGAACTTGCCTCTTTACTCAGTTTCGATTTCTCACCTTTATTCTTTCCCCTCTTTCAACCTCAGCTCTGAGACCACCTTCTCTCGGCAGCTCTCCCTCCCAGTAACTATCTGTTCTGCTGTTTCTTCTTTTCTGCTCCACGTGTCCCTTCTCACCACCTCCGCAGCCGCTGAATCTCCCCCCCTCCTCATCCTCTTCCTCATCCACCTCATACAGATCCGATAACTTTTCCTCGCTGTCCTGTTCTCCCATCTCCACCGGCGTTTCACACACACATAATCCAGTCCTCATCTCGCACATGTTGCAGATCCCTTCATTGCTTTTTCGTGCATAATGTCCTTGTTTGCCGCACTTGAAGCTTGGACAGTCTCTCACGACATGCCCAGGTTGAATGCACAAGCGACACACTTTCACCTGTCTGTCATGTATTACTCGAAAGTGCTCCACTCCCCCCTCTGTCTCAAACTTTGTAGAATATGGCAGCGATTTGACGGTGTCTGTGAATTTGACTAAGAATCTTGTTCCGTCCGCGATATCAGTTCCTGGCCACATTCTCCTTTTGATTCTTGAAACCACCATCACTCCCCATTCCATCAGCTTTCTCAATATCTCTTCATCCTGGATATACGTTGGCAGGACCAGGAACGAAACCACCATCTCAGTGTGACTTATTTCTTTCGCCATAAGTCATATGCTCTTTTTTTATCTATAGTCTATCCATTACTTTCTCTTTTCCTTTCTCCTCCTCCATTGTCAATGTAAGAAAAAGTGAAGACGTCGAAGATCTTGATGAAGAATAACTTTTATTACAGAATAGTAGTGACAAAGTACATGTAGTACCTTGGGTTCAACGGAGTCAGACTGAACCCTGAACATCCTAAGCTCAAACATTTTATACAGTTTACCCTCAATGTAAAGGAAGTTGTTCCTGCTGTGGTCTGTATGTTAATTAAGTTCTGACACCCCTTTTGTCTGAGGTGGTTCTCAGTGTCCCACACCTGCTCCCATTCTACAATTGGTCACCATTTGCTCAGGATGTGATCATCCCAAGTGATCTACAAACAACATAACTGTTGACGTTCTTCTTCTCTATAATAATTAAGCTATTTTGGGAAATGAGCATGATCAAACATATTGTGGAGTAATGATCTGGGACGGGGCAGACTATAGATTCTTACAGCTCGTATTCTCGATGAGTTTTATATCTGCATCTGATCACCACTCCACACTCCTCTCTTACTTTCTTCAACACTTCCATCATGGTGATTCTGTCCTCTCCCTCTATCTCCACCAGTACTGTTAGCCGCTTCTCAGAATTTCTCTCACTTTGTTCACCTTCGTCCTCCTTTTCTCTCACATTCTTCTTGTCCAATCCTCTTTCCTTCTCCATGTTCTCCATCTGCATTTTCCACCCTCTCAGCAATCGAAGTATTTCTTCTGCAAGAGCTGCTTGGGGATTAAATAACTCCGCCGAAAGCAAATTCCTTTTTTGTTTAAAGTTGTTTTGCAGCAAACCAAGGATTCCCAGCTCATCCAAACAATCAATCTCCACCTGTTCTCTCCACTGACTCACTCACTTCCTGAATTCCTCAAGAGGGCGCTCAGGGTGGTATGGCCGTAAGTGAGTACAGCACTCAAGAGCGAGCTATTTAAAGAAGACACACCGGCAGGTAAAAGTTGTCTTTCCCCCCCCCCCCAAAAAAAATTCACGCTTCCATGAAACTTCCACAGAAAGTAGCATTTCTGCCATAACATTCATTAATTAGAGAAAAACAACGTCAACTCCTCCCTCTTTTTCATGCCTTCATACATACATTAATTAATTAATTCGTTAATAAATTAAGAAATAAAATTAAAAGGCAAAAATCAATGTTGCTGTGAGGCACTTTGAGTGGAGGTAAATGGGGGCGAATTTTTTAACTCTTTAAAATCAGAAATCAGAAACCTGATTAAATTAATTTATTTTAAATTAAAAAATTTAAATAAATAAATAAATATTGCGGTAAGACACTTTGAGTGGAAGTAAATGGGGTGAATTTAATTATTTAAAAACAGAAATGTCATACCTGATTTAATACAATTTTATAAAATTAAATATTGCGGTGAGGCACTTTGAGTGGAAGTAAATGGGGTACATTTTTTAAATATTTAAAATCAGAAATATCATACCTGATTAAATTTAATTTAAGAAAGTGAAATAAATAAATATTGCAATGAGGCACTTTGAAGGGAAGTAAATGGGGGTGAATTTAATTATTTAAAAACAGAAATGTCATGATATGTCATACCTGGTTAAATTTAATTTACACTGAACATTTATAAACGCAACACTTTTGTTTTTGCCCCCATTTTTCATGAGCTGAACTCAAAGATCTAAGACTGTTTCTATGTACACAAAAGGCCTATTTCTCTCAAATATTGTTCACAAATCGGTCTAAATCTGTGTTACTGAGCACTTCTCCTTTGTCGAGATAATCCATCCCCCTCACAGGTGTGGCATATCAAGATGCTGATTAGACAGCATGATTATTGCACAGGTGTGCCTTAGGCTGGCCACAATAAAAGGCCACTCTAAAATGTGCAGTTTTACTGTATTGGGGGGTCCGGGGGGGTCCAAAAACCAGTCAGTATCTGGTGTGACCACCATTTGCCTCACGCAGTGCAACACATCTCATTCGCATAGAGTTGATCAGGTTGTTGATTGTGGCCTGTGGAATGTTGGTCCACTCCTCTTCAATGGCTGTGCAAAGTTGCTGGATATTGGCAGGAACTGGAACA
>NW_015505825.1:1719896-1733145 GCF_001515645.1 Sinocyclocheilus grahami
GTGAAAACTGGGATTCATCCGTGAAGAGAACACCTCTCCAAAGTGCCAGACGCCATCGAATGTGAGCATTTGCCCACTCACGTCGGTTACGACGACGAACTGCAGACAGGTTGAGACCCCGATGAGGACAACGAGCATGCAGATGAGCATCCCTGAGACGGTTTCTGACAGTTTGTGCAGAACTTCTTTGGTTATGCAAACCAATTGTTGCAGCAGCTGTCCGGGTGGCTGGTCTCAGACAATCTTGGAGGTGAAGATGCTGGATGTGGAGGTCCTGGGCTGGTGTGGTTACACGTGGTCTGCGGTTGTGAGGCCGGTTGGATGTACTGCCAAATTCTCTGAAAACGCCTTTGGAGATGGCTTATGGTAGTGAAATAAACATTCAATTCACGGGCAACAGCTCTGGTGGACATTCCTTCAGTCAGCATGCCAATTGCACGTTCCCTCAAAACTTGCGACATCTGTGGCATTGCGCTGTGTGATAAAACTGCACATTTTAGAGTGGCCTTTTATTGTGGCTAGCCTAAGGCACACCTGTGCAATAATCATGCTGTCTAATCAGCATCCTGATATGCCACACCTGTGAGGTGGATGGATTATCTCGGCAAAGGAGAAGTGCTCACTAACACAGATTTAGACAGATTTGTGAACAATATTTGAGAGAAATAGGCCTTTTGTGTACATAGAAAAAGTCTTAGATCTTTGAGTTCAGCTCACTGAAAATGGGGGCAAAAACAAAAGTGTTGCGTTTATAATTTTGTTCAGTGTAATTTAATTAAATTAAGTGAAATAAATAAATATTGCGGTGAGGCATTTTGAGTGGAAGTAAATGGGGGTGAATTTAATGATTTGAAAACAGAAATATCATGGCCATTGTTTTAGAAAAAAAAAGAAAATAAACAGAAATCTGACAAAGTTCTATTATTCTGTTATAATCACTCTGGGGTGAAAAAAACAACAACATATCAACTAGTCCCTCTTTTTCATAAAAAAATGAGGGTTCCTCAAATCTTGCACTGGAGGGCCAATGCGCTGCAGAGTTTAGCTTCAACCCTGATCAAGCTCACCTACCAGTGATTTTCTAAAGATCCTGAAGACATTTATTAGCATGCTTAGATGTTTGATTAGGGTTAGAGCTGAACTCTGTAGAAAAGTGGAAGTCGTGGGCCATATTTGAGGATTCCTGAAATAGAAAAAGGCAAAAACGAGTGTTGCAGTGAGGCCCCCTGAGTGCAAGGCTCAAAATTGCGACCATTTTGGTCGAATATGCTCCCAAAATTGAATCTGTGCGACCTCAAAATATATTTGGGAGCATTTGTGCGAGTGCATATAATTGTTGTCTTACGACCTGTTTTCATATCTCTAAAAACGATCAGAGTATGTGCCTTCTGAGTGCTGATACAGTCTGTCGGTCTGTCATTCTATCAAATGTTACATAACCCATTAAACTGAATCTTTACATTGTTAACTTTCATACAGATTTTAGATTGGTTAATATTAGCTGTCAATCACTCAGTCACTGCTTTCCGCTGTCAGGTGACAGGCTAGCTACCTGAGAAAAAAGAAAAAAACTGCCTTTATCTGTCCACTGGGATTCTACCAGATTCAGCGCATGCCACAAGGAATCACTGGGGCCCCGGCAACGTTTCAAAGACTTATGGAGAAAGTGGTCGGTGACATGCATCTATTACAAGCAATCGTCTACCTTGACGACCTCATTGTCTTTGGCAGAACACTCGAGGAACACGAGGAGCGATTGATGAAGGTTCTCGACCGACTGGAGGAATGGGGGCTGAAAGTATCAATCGACAAGTGCCAGTTCTGTCAGCCACAGGTCAAGTATGTGGAACACATTGTTTCTGCTGCGGGTATAGCTCCGGACCCAGAGAAAGTAGCAGCTGTTAATCAGTGGAAAGAGCCTACTGACCTGAAATCCTTATGACCCTTCCTTGGATTTTGTGGGTTCTATCAGCATTTCATTAAGAATTACTCCACCATTGTAAGACCTTTGACTGAGCTCACAAAAGGCTACCCGGAGTGTTGGTTGTTCCTCCGGCCTCGAGGGATGGACGGCTGTTCGTGGAGGACACGGGAGAGTATCAGGACTGCTTAAAGAATGCAGGTACATTCTATTGGATTTATTTTGCTCACTGAAGAGCGAAGAGGCCAATTTGCCGTTTCAAAGGCCCCTATGCACACAAGCAATGTCTCAGTCCTGCATCGGGGTGGTGTGTGAGTGTGTTTATGTGTGTGAGTGGGCCCACGTTGGTTTATATTCTGTCTATTGAAATCGTATTACCATTTTACAGTCACAGTTCATAAGACAGTGAAAAGTGTTACTTTATACCCTCTGTTTGGGAAATATTCACTGAGAGACTTTATAATTTGGTTATATCAGTGCACTGAGTATTAAGTGAGTTACTGAATTTAATATTTCACTGTGAATTTACTCTTTATGAGTTAGGGAGTGTGTACAAAGTGCATCCTAAGGGAGACACGTTAAAGTTCTTTGAAACTCATCGAGTGGGGTACATTTCCCTAGGGGATACATTGTTTATTTCATTCTGTGTATTCATATTGCACATTGAGTATTAATATCTGTACTTATATTGAATTTACCTATTGGTTATTTCTAGAATGTCTCTACTGATTATTCCTATTTGATGTCTATACAGTTCTATTAATAATATATAACTATATACTTTATTTCCTCTCATTTCCTTTTTCTGTTTTATAAATAAATCCCCTTTGATGTATAACCTTATCAGTTTATTTAATTATCAGTGAAGTTCATATCTCTAAACAGTGGTATCAGAATAGGGGTCTAGATTTATAGTCGAGAGACACCAATTAAAGGAACCCGGTGCTCCACCCTACAGAGCTTAGGCCAGGCCAGCCTAAGAGGGCAGGTGGCGCTACATAAATAAATATTCGCTCTTAGGTTAATGTTTGTTTTTTTTTGAGCTGATGAAATACTCTTGTCCTGTTTCCAAGTACTGAAAAAGTAAAAAAAAATCTGAAATATTTTATTTGTTTACTTGCAAGTCATTTGACCACTCACCAACATCAGAGAAACATGAACATGAGAATGTGTTTTGTTGTTAAATTATTGAAATATTAACTGAAAATCTAAGGGGGTACATCTCCTATCGTTTACATCTAAGGGGTTCGGATGACAAACAAGTTTGGGAAGCTCTCAAGTTGAAGAGAGGAGTGTAATTTCCAAAAGAACATGCAGCGCTCAAGAGGTTGTTGTAGAGAGAAAAGGCCTGGCTATTGCCCCCTGGAGGAGAAAGGAAGAATGACGAGGCTGAGCTGTCCTTCGTCACACCGAAAGCAGAGAGAAGGCACAGAGAAAGCAAAAACAAACAAAAAAGAAGCAGCAGCAGCAATCAGTTTAAAAGGGTAAGGGAGCAAGCATGAAAGCTGAGCCTTGGACAAGTGTGTTAGCTGATTAGTGAAGGAAAAGCAAAAGCTTACAGCAACTGGTATTCCCAGGCAGTCTCCCATTCAAGTACTAACCAGGCCCGACCCTGCTTAGCTTCCGAGATCTGACGTGCTTTTTTTTATTTTTTTTATTAAACATTAAATCAACATACAACTTTAAGGGTACATACTTTTAACAGACACTTTTAAAACGTCATAAAATCAACCATAATCATCAGGCATTTTCCAGTTAAAATCTTACACACATCACCTGTAAAAACATGGTAAAAGGCATTGAGCTTATCCGAGTTCTTGAAATAAGAATACAGACATTTTAGATAGGATATTTAAACAAAAAGTTGAAAACTTTCAATGTCCATGACAGTTTTCTCTCTTTTTGCCACCACCCTCCTCTCCCATATAGCCCCCTTCATGAGCATGACAAATAGGTTAATGACTTTTCCATTTTTACATTTCTTGTGTTCACCCAACATTACAGTTTTATTCCAGTCCGTTTCATTTTCGCATTGCCCTCCTTTCAAATGTTCAAATAGTCTTTTGCATTTTGCTTTAAAAAATTCCAGTTCTTTGCAATGTAAAAACACGTGTAGAAAACCTTCGTCCTCTTCATTGCATACTTTACAGATGGAGCTCTGCTCCATTCTGATCTTGTGTAAAATCACGTCCGTAAAAATTGCTTTGTGCCTGATTAAAAATTCCAAATTTCCCAGTTTCGTTTCAACGAGCCTTCCTTTCATGTTACTCCATATGTTTTCCTCTTTCAGGTCTTTATATTTCTGCATCCAGTGGTTGTTTGCATTAGGTTTCTTAAAAATCCCATCTCTAAAAACACCATAAACCATTTTGACAGTACATTCCTTAAAAACATGTATTTTCTCACCAAACATTCTGTACACATCTTTCTCCGGTTTACCCGGTTCCATACTTTCAATTTTCTCAATCCAGTCTTGCGGTATAGCATTTTTAATCATGCAGTACTTATTTGTGATCTCTTGTCTAGCATAGTCCTCTATAAAAGTCTGGCAAATCTTTCCACATCCAGTTTTTCGTTTTCATCCCTAAAATACTCTTCCCCCAGATTAAAATTCCCACATTTGTTTAGAAAATACAACATTGTTTTTTTCCAAGCAGCTTCAGTTCTTACATCCAGAAATTTCTTCACAAGTTTAACTCTTAAACATTTCTTCCTTTGTGCAACATCAATAAGTCCCAAGCCACCTTTCTCAACTGCCCCTATGAGCATATCGTACGCGATTCTCGGTTGCTTCCCCTCCCATAAAAACTCAGTAAAACATTTCTTCAATCTCTTTTCAGCTCACAATGGCATACACGCAACATATAAGACATACCAAATCTTTTAGACCATTAAAGCGTTCAGAATTAAAGCCTTTCCTTTCAGGCACAAAGTTCTCAATTTCCACCAGTTCAGCCTTCTTTCAATGTCTCCTAAAATTCCTTCCCACATTATCTCATTTATTCTCTTGTCGTCATCTCCCATTAAAACTCCTAAAATCTTCATTTCTTTAACTTCTTTAAAAGTAAACACATCTGTTAAAACTGGAGCTCCACCAAATCTCATATACATTTTGTCGTTATTTATTTTCCCTCCTGATTTTCTGCAAAAACACTCTGCAGGTCTCGCACTATTAAAGTTGTGTCGTCTGTGCATTGAAAGATATTATTCTCGCATCTACCTCCTTCAATGTTGATACCTCTCATGTTCTTCTCTCGTCTCATTGCTAAGCCCAAAGGCTCTGCCACCAAGGAATATAAAAGCGCTGAAAGGGGGCATCCCTGCCTTACGGACCTTGTAAGCTTAAAACACTTCGTTAAAAAAAACATTGTACTTAATCCTGGTCACCACTCCTTTATATAAGATCTTGATCCATTTGATAAAATTTTCCCCAAAACCGAAGCTCTTTAAAATCCCAAATAAAAACTGATGCTCCACTCTATCGAAAGCTTTCTCGAAATCAAGACTTATAATGTAACCTTCTAAATGTTTCTCCTTTATGTAGCTCATTATATCCTTCACACTTATTGTCGTATCCGCTATATCTCTTCCTTTCACTCCGTATGCTTGATTTGTCTTAATAATTTTCGGCATCACCTCCTTGAGTCTATTAGCTCAAACCTTAGATAGAATTTTTAAATCAGTGTTCAACATCGTCAGAGGTCTGTAATTTTTTTAATCTTTCTTGTCTCCTTTCTTCTTGTATATTATTTTCATTAATCCCATACTCATTCTTAAATTAATTTGTCCCTTCGTAAAAATGTCATCATACACTTCCTTTAGAATGCTGATTAATAAATCCTTAACTTTTATTCCTAGTCAGTTTATTTATGACACTTCCTATTTCTCCTTCACTTATCTCCATGTCACAAGCTTCTTTGTCTTCCTTTCCAACTTTTGTTTCGATTATTTTAAACGGTTCTTCGCTTTCATCTTGCACCCCTTCAGTTGTAAATAGTTTCTCGTAATACCTTTTCATCTCTTCTAGTATTTCTTTATTATTCTTCACTTCTTCTCAGTTCTCCTTTTTAACAACTTTTATCATTTCAGTTTTCCCCCTCCTTTTTTCTAAATTAAAGAAAAATGTTGTACATTTCTCTCCTTCCACAATATATCGGGCTTTACTTAAACGTGCACCTTCATATTTTTCCTTTTCTAAATCTTTAAGTTTATCTTCCAAATCTTTTATCTTTTACATATTTTTCTCATTCTGATTTAACTCCTTTTCTAGGTTCTCTCTTGTTTCTTTTTCTGTGTACCTTTTACATTTCTCTAACAATCTGCAAAACTGTATGGTGTGGCTTTTAATTAAAAACTTAACATTTTCCCACCACATTCTTTTGTCTTTCACATACATATCGCTCTGTTTTTCGTTTTCTATCAATTCTTTTATGTCTTGAACGTAACGGTCTCTTTTTAAAACTTCAGCATTTAAAACCCACACACCCGACCCTCTTAATCGTGCTCCAGTCAATTTGCATGAATAATGGTTTGTGGTCACTTAAGCTCGTTTCCTCATCTCAAATTTTCAATGAAACCTTCTACATTCCTTGAACACAAAATAAAATCGATTCTCGTTTGGCACATAAAATTCCGCCTTCTTGAATATTGTCTTCTTTTTTCATTTCTGTCTCTCCACACATCAACCATATTATTATTTTCCATCAATAATTTCAACTCTTTTCTTCCTGTATCCGTTTTAAAAACCATTCCGTCAGCCATGTCCAACTTGCTTAAAACAGTATTAAAATCACCCAATAAAATAACATTCTTATATTTCATTAAGAACATCCTTAAATCTTTAAAAAAGTCTCTTTACCCTCTCTTTATTAGGCAAATACACGTTTATCACAATTACTTTGTTGTCATCATGTACCATTTCTACCGCCAAACATTTCCCGACATCTTTGTAAACGACTTTGCAAACAACATTCATATCTCCTCGTATTAAAAAGGCCACCCCTCTGCCATATCTCTTATCATCGTTACTGCAAAAAAATCTCCATCCCATCTTTTACTTATTTCGCATTTATGCTTTTCTCTCCAGTTCTTTTCTTGCAATACTATTACATCTATATTTATAAACATCTCTTTCACCTTTTCAAACTTGTTAAAATCTAAGAGCCCTCTGGCAATAAAAGTGGCCAGACATAAAAAATAAATAAATAAAATATTTCATAAAACCAATGTCTTTAGCTTATGTCATCCAAACCCTTTAACAATTCAAATCTATTCTTTAAAAAGTCTTTGTTAAAGTTTCTTTTCTTTCTTCCATCTAAGCTTGGCTTTACCTTGGTTTGACGTTTTCTTATGCTTATTATCGATGTTCCCGCAACCTGTCCTTCTCCACCGTCGTTAAGATCCTCATCTGCATCCGAAATATTCTCAAAGGCATCAGTAATATCGATTGGTGTCCAAGTTCCTTCTGCCTGATTCACTTGTGCGCGCTGGTCTTTCTTTTCTATATGTTCTCCCGTGTCTTTACTTTGTTTGTCTTGTAATTGTCTGTCGATCTCATTCCTCCCAGCCTCTTTAGTAATGCTTTGCACCTCAGTCTCTTCCACTTGTTTCGAACGTACATATCGTACAGATTATCGTACATATTCTCTCCCTCCACCTGTTCCCCATCATTGTCATTGTCAGCCGCTTGATTCTCTCTCGACTCTAACATGCTTTCTTCTTCTTGTTCGACTACGTTATCTCGTTCGCGCACCTGCCCGCGCACATGAGTCTCTTCGTCCTCATACCAACATTCACACTTATTTAATACCTTTTTACAATCCGGGCACTTAACCGCGTTACAATCCCTTGCGAAATGTCCTCTCTCTTCGCACATGTAGCACTTAAATTCCGGGCAATCTTTCAAGACATGCTCAGGACTCATACACAGACGACAGGTTTTAATCTGATGGCTGTGCATCACCCTAAAATACTGAAGCCCTTCAGCCGTTTCCAGCCTTGTGCTGTACGGGAGAGATACAACTTCCCTAGGGAAGCAAGATTTAACAAACCTCGTGCCATTTTCAACAGTCGTGCCCGGATAAACACGTCTTTTTCGAAATTGGGGTAAATCCCCAACCTTCCAATTTATCTAAAATGATCCGATCATCAATGTACGCAGGCATGTGCATGAATGAAACAACGTAGTCTCTGTTTTGTAGTCTCTTTACTTCACACAGTATGTCTTTTATCATTAATCCATCGACCAACAGTTCAACATCATCCACATTCTCTAAGGTGACTTCATATTCCTTATTTTGTTTAGGTCTTACCGTCAAGACATTTCCTCTGCCAATCTTTTCTGTTACAACTTTTATAATGTCCTCTGCCCTCGCATTCACGTTACAGATATCCACTGTCACCGTCGCTTCTTTCAAGTAATCCTTCTTTGAGTTGTTTTTCCTTTGTTCCTTGTCCATAGCATGTCCATCTCGTCGCCTTTTTTTCAGTTCCATTTTTATTCACCGATCGTGTTTCTCCAGCCAAGTCCAAGTTCGTTGCCCTGTGTCCGTCCGCCATAATTCGTTGTTCCTTATCCGTGGTATTCCCATCTCGTTGCCTTTTTCCAGTTCCATTTTCATTCACCGATCGTGTTTCTCCAGCCAAGTCCAAGTTCGTTGCCCTGTGTCTGTCCGCCATAATTCGTTGTTCCTTATCCGTGGTATTCCCATCTCGTTGCCTTTTTCCAGTTCCATTTTCATTCACCGATCGTGTTTCTCCAGCCAAGTCCAAGTTCATAGCCATGTGTCCATCCACCATTATCCAAACAAACAAACGAAAAAATGTACGCAATAAAGGAAAAAAGGATCCCCCCAAACAGCAAAGCTGTTGGGAGGACACAAATAAAACTAAAAAAACTAAAAACAAACAAAATGTTTGGGTGAGCCTCCCTCACCCCACTGTGGCCTAATCACTTCCTGTGTAGCTCTCTAGCGCCCTCAGGGTGGTATGGCCGTAAGCGAGTACAGCACTCAAGAGTGAGCTATTTAAAGAAGACACACCAGCAGGTGAAAGAAAAGCAGACCCTTTACCACTCAAATGTTTTCATGTCTTTAAAAGTCTTTTTTTTCTCCCCAAGAAGTTAACATTCATTAACTAGAGAAAAACGACATGTCAACTCCTCCCTCTTTTTCATGCCTTCATTCATACATACATAGCCTACATGAATTTATGAATTTGTTAATAAATTAATAAATAAATAAAATTAAAAGGCAAAAATCAATGTTACTGTGAGGCACTTTGAGTGGAAGTAAATGGGGGTGAATTTAATGATTTAAAAACAGAAATGTCAAGAAATGTCATACCTGGTTAAATTAAATAATATAAATAAATAAATATTGCGGTAAGGCACTTAAGAGTGGAAGTAAATGGGGGTGAATTTAATGATTTAAAAACAGAAATGTCAAGAAATGTCATACCTGGTTAAATTAAATAATATAAATAAATAAATATTGCGGTAAGGCACTTAAGAGTGGAAGTAAATGGGGGTGAATTTAATGATTTAAAAACAGAAATGTCAAGAAATGTCATACCTGGTTAAATTAAATAATATAAATAAATAAATATTGCGGTAAGGCACTTAAGAGTGGAAGTAAATGGGGGTGAATTTAATTATTTAAAAACAGAAATGTCAATGTCATACCTGGTTAAGTTAAATTAAATTAAGTTAAATAAATAAATATATAAATAAATATTGCGGTGAGGCACTTTGAGTGGAAGTAAATGGGGGTGAATTTAATTATTTAAAAACAGAAATGTCAATGTCATACCTGGTTAAGTTAAATTAAATTAAGTTAAATAAATAAATATATAAATAAATATTGCGGTGAGGCACTTTGAGTGGAAGTAAATGGGGGTGAATTTAATTATTTAAAAACAGAAATGTCAATGTCATACCTGGTTAAGTTAAATTAAATTAAGTTAAATAAATAAATATATAAATAAATATTGCGGTGAGGCACTTTGAGTGGAAGTAAATGGGGGTGAATTTAATGATTTAAAAACAGAAATGTCATGGCTAATGTTTTAGAAAAAAAAGAAAAGAAACAGAAATCTGACAAAGTTGTGTTATAATCACTCTACAGTGAAACAACATATCAACTAGTCCCTCTTTTTCATAAATAAATAAATAAATCAGGGTTCCTCAAATCTTGCCCTGAAGGGCCAATGCGCTGCAATTTAGCTTCAACCCTGATCAAACTCACCTACCTGTGATTTTCTAAAGATCCTGAAGACATTGATTAGCATGCTCAGGTGTGTTTGATTAGGGTTAGAGCTGAACTCTGTAGAAAAGTGGATGTCGTGGGCCATATTTGAGGATTCCTGAAATAGAGAAAGGCACAAACGAATGTTGCAGTGAGGCAGCCCGAGTGGAACTAAATGGGGGCCTAATTTTGAATAATTTAAAAACAGAAAGGCAATGCCTATAGTTTCATAAAATAAATAAATAAATATTCGCTCTTAGGTTCATGCTTGTTTTGTTTTAGTGTTTTGTTTTTTTTGAACTGATGAAACACTCTTGTCCTGTTTCCATGTACTGAAAAATTACAAAAATTATTACAGTGCAAATTAGCTGGCAAAGCTTAGGAGGTTTATTCAACTTTGTCTTTAGAAGACAGCATTAAGTACGATGTGGTTAAGCTAGTCGTACTCAAAGCTTACGAACTTATGAGCTTACGAGTTCCAGAGGCCTATAGGCAGCAATTTTGTACTCGTAAGAAAAACGCCAGTCAAACCTATGTTGAATTCGCCCGAGACAAGGGAATTATTTTTGATAGATGGTGCGCTTCTAGTAAAGCGGATGATTTTACATCACTTAGAGTACTTGTGTTACTCGAAGATTTTAAACAGGGTCTTCCAGAAAGAATGGTCCTGTATTTAAATGAACAAAAAGTAGCAACAGGATCTCAGGCAGCGGTGATAGCGGAAGAATTTGTGCTTATGCACAGAAGCGTTTTTCAGTCAGTAGGTGTAGGATTTCTGTCTTCAAACAGAAACCATTTAAACTGTGGAGTCAAACATGAAACAACTGCATTCCACCGGAAAAACTAAAGATTCTCCTCCCCAGCCATCTGCGGTCGTAAATCTAATATAGGGTCAGTTCAGTGTGCCAGCAGTTCCTGTCCCCTTTGGCTTATCTTCTCAAGAGACTCAAAGAAAAGCAGTGCTAAGACCCTAACTCAAACTAGGATACAAACTATCTTTGTTTTATGGGCTTTCAGGGACCAGATGCGTGATACCATGACCATTTAACGCAGGGGTGCCCAAACTCGGTCCTGGAGGGCCGGTGTACTGAAGAGTTTAGCTCCAACCCCAATTAAACACACCTGAACCAGCTAATTAAGCTCTTACTAGGCATACTAGAAACTTGAAGGCAGGTGTGTTGAAGCAAGTTGGAGCTAAACTCTGCAGGACACCGGCCCTCCAGGACTGAGTTTGGGCACCCCTGATTTAACGCATAAATTAATAATCCGATAAACAGAAAGCGACAGATTAATAGCTCCATGTCTGAGTGAGAAGAATGGCAGATCTACACCCGTGACATGGTCATGACCTCAGGACACCTCCCCTTTTCTCCCTGCATTACAAAAAGGACGCACCCTTTTCTCTCTCTTCGGTCAGACAAAGGGAAATAAAACTTACAACAGACAATTTCAAAAGACAATCATTAAAAGTATAAAAGGGCAACTATATATCCAAATAATGTTTTGTGCCTTTCTATGCTTTCTGTTTGATGTGTTATTGAAACCTATGATATTTTAATCTTTGCCTTATAACTTTTCCTTTTAGTAGATAAGACTACTAATGAGTATGCAAAATACCTGATGTTTGATGTTAAATGGAAGCTTGTGTCATTAGCAATAACTTAGGGGAATGAAATGTAAATTTTCGGTATCATGCGCATAATTACAACCCTTTTTATAAGTATCAACCAAATCTTCATTTCCCAAAATGTTAA
Organism: Sinocyclocheilus grahami; assembly: GCF_001515645.1. Classification (NCBI taxonomy): domain Eukaryota; kingdom Metazoa; phylum Chordata; class Actinopteri; order Cypriniformes; family Cyprinidae; genus Sinocyclocheilus; species Sinocyclocheilus grahami. Next base: position 1,731,815 of record NW_015505825.1, read on the forward strand.
ATTGAAGCATCATGTTAATGTATGCACGCTCCGCCTTGCAACAAGTCGATTGGAAGATCGCGTCGTGATATGGACCAAATCGGGCTTGCTTAAAAACCCAATGCCTGAACAGATGCTCGCTCTCTCTCTCTAGACCTTTGGCTTTTCGCCTTGGTGACCGCGCTACAGAGCACTCCCATGCCGTAACATCACACAAGCGAGACTCCAAAACTCAAACACTTCAGTTGAAACTTCGTGACTGCCAGAGATCTTCGAAAGCCTAAAGTCTTGCAAACTTAAACTCTCTCAGAAGACCTGCAAAGCCTCTGCGTCACCAGGAAACCCCATTCATCAGGAAGGCATCCCCAGAAATTACGTCATCCAGACGCTGCGTCAGCAGCCAATCCGCAGCCCTGGGATTCCCTCAAGCAGCAAACCAGGAAGCTTTTCATCACAAACGCAAGTAACGAACAAGGTCTTCTATCTGCTGAAATCGGTGCTAAACTAATTAAGCAGTAAACGTAAGACAAATCTCTGCTTTGTGATTCTCTCAGGTTGAATTTAAAAGAACTCCTGGAAAACGAGTTAGAACTTTGGGAACTTCATACAAACTCCGTCAACTCTCATTCTTCAGAACTGTAGAACTGTGTGTGTGTTTTAGCTTAGTTTAATGTAATATAGAATAGCCAATAAATTCTTGTTTCATTTATAAAGAAGTATAGAAGTATTGCGTGAAATTTTTAAAGTTAAAACTCAAAAGATCCTTGTTACCTTGCTCAAAATGAATAAGATTACCATTTTGTTTATGTGTCGTTGGCCACGAAGTAATATGAACAGAATCGTTAATATACATGGACGTTAACGTCTCGCTGGACGAGTAGTTGATAAAGTGTAAACTATCAAATTTGAAATCAGTTCTAATCGGGTTGACTTCGAGTCTTCAGATTCGATTCCTCTCAAAACCTGAGCTAGAAATAAATAATAATAATTAATTCCCTTATAAATGAGTTAATTTCTTACATATGGTGGAGAAAAAATAGCTGGCAAAGATTTGGCTTAAAAAAATTAATGACACCAAGATATTATTGTGAATCTTCTCTATTTTTATCCGGAAGAATAGATTAGATGCAGAGAAACAGTTGTTGTGTTACTGGATACTTTATTGTGGCATACCAGCGTGTTGAATGAATGTAGTGAAACTCGAGTTGTGTTGTTTAAAGTTGAACTGCAGTAAAACATTTAAGAATTGTCCACCGAGACAAAATAAGTCGCTCTAAGGGCGCACAAGAAAGAAATAAGCGGATTCCTCATTTCTTTCTTTTAAAAGGCCTTCATAGCTTGATTTGTATAGT
>NW_015505825.1:1733197-1738501 GCF_001515645.1 Sinocyclocheilus grahami
AGCGAGACTCCAAAACTCAAACACTTCAGTTGAAACTTCGTGACTGCCAGAGATCTTCGAAAGCCTAAAGTCTTGCAAACTTAAACTCTCTCAGAAGACCTGCAAAGCCTCTGCGTCACCAGGAAACCCCATTCATCAGGAAGGCATCCCCAGAAATTACGTCATCCAGACGCTGCGTCAGCAGCCAATCCGCAGCCCTGGGATTCCCTCAAGCAGCAAACCAGGAAGCTTTTCATCACAAACGCAAGTAACGAACAAGGTCTTCTATCTGCTGAAATCGGTGCTAAACTAATTAAGCAGTAAACGTAAGACAAATCTCTGCTTTGTGATTCTCTCAGGTTGAATTTAAAAGAACTCCTGGAAAACGAGTTAGAACTTTGGGAACTTCATACAAACTCCGTCAACTCTCATTCTTCAGAACTGTGTGTGTATGTGTGTGTTTTAGCTTAGTTTAATGTAATATAGAATAGCCAATAAATTCTTGTTTCATTTATAAAGAAGTATTGTCTGGTGTCGTGAAATTTTTAAAGTTAAAACTCAAAAGATCCTTGTTACCTTGCTCAAAATGAATAAGATTACCATTTTGTTTATGTGTCGTTGGCCACGAAGTAATATGAACAGAATCGTTAATATACATGGACGTTAACGTCTCGCTGGACGAGTAGTTGATAAAGTGTAAACTATCAAATTTGAAATCAGTTCTAATCGGGTTGACTTCGAGTCTTCAGATTCGATTCCTCTCAAAACCTGAGCTAGAAATAAATAATAATAATTAATTCCCTTATAAATGAGTTAATTTCTTACATATGGTGGAGAAAAAATAGCTGGCAAAGATTTGGCTTAAAAAAATTAATGACACCAAGATATTATTGTGAATCTTCTCTATTTTTATCCGGAAGAATAGATTAGATGCAGAGAAACAGTTGTTGTGTTACTGGATACTTTATTGTGGCATACCAGCGTGTTGAATGAATGTAGTGAAACTCGAGTTGTGTTGTTTAAAGTTGAACTGCAGTAAAACATTTAAGAATTGTCCACCGAGACAAAATACATCGCTCTAAGGCCGCACAAGAAAGAAATAAGCATATTCCTAATTTCTTTCTTTTAAAAGGCCTTCATAGCTTGATTTGTATAGTGCGTGTTCCACTTCCAAATTCAACTATGCTATTCATCTCCCTGGTTTGAGAATATCAGATTAGTTAACTGATAGTCCTCTGCCATTTATTCACTAAAACTGGTGAACTTGAAAACGCGGTGCTCAGAGAGTATCCGAACGCAATTTTTTTGGGGAGTATTGTGAAGTCTTGATCAAGTAAGAATTGTGGTCAAATCCACATGTGTTTTTGTTTGTATAAATAGACTAAGTGCTTAGATCCGCCGAGATCTGCAATAACGTCATTTTGAATTAATTGCAGTAAATCTGTACATTAATTTACCTCACTCGAATAAGTTGAGTGAGTGGTCAGCGCTATAAGATAAGAGTCTATAGTGCTTTTTGGTTGTGTAGTGCGAGATGCGCTGACATCTCCTGCAATGTACTTAAACGGTGTATGACCATCGACTGTGTGTAAGCACACGCTAGTTATTGCAGGGTACATTGCCATAGTAACAGCCGTAGCCCAGAAGTTCTAAGAAACCCTTTCCGGGGTAACTTTGAAGTGCGCAAGCGCAGTCCGCCAGCTCCATTTTTGAGCTGTTTGTAAACAAATAGCCAAGCATGAGCAAAGCTAACTGAAGCTAATGAGTTTGCATTGAAGCCTATGCAGAGCTATTAGCATCGAAGGCTAGCGGTTAGCACATAGCATTTTGTGGTCTTAAATGCAGAGTGTTTTGCAGTGTTTGAAGTGTTTAAGTGACTTGATCAGTTACATCTGAACTTTATCTTTCGCTCTTTCATACTAATTTCATCCTATCTCTCTCTCTCGTCCTCTCCTCCCATTGAAAAGAACAGACAGATGCAAGCTTTATAAACCTTATTGCAACGCGATTTTAACCAAACGTCAGATTAGCAATCCCACAATTGGTTATAATCACGTTTGTTTAAAGCTTTGTCCTCTTCCCTTCAGCTTGTTTACTCTTAGCAGTTTAAACGGCCATAGCTGCTGTTGTTTCGTTTTGAAAATTTATGCTGGTCATGTGATTAATTCAGCTATAACTGCTCTTATAATATGAATGACATCCGTAGATATTACGAATTTAAGTAATTATGGATTTGAAATTAATTTAATTTCATAATTATTTACAGATTTGGAATTTACATTTCATTTCAAAATTTAATTTCAGTTCTTGCTTTCACATAGCAACAATATCTACTGATTAATTTAATTATAAATTGCTCTTATAATCTAATGACAACAACATTAGAATTTTTAATCATTAACTATCAATAGGGCTCTGAAATTTTTAATTGCATTTGTAAGTAATTAGGGTGGTACGGATTAAGCTAATTATAATTGCCCTTATGATTGTAGGAACATCAGTGGGTATTAGTAACTTGCTATCCTTAGGGATTCAAAGTTTCTAATTTAATTTCATAATTACAAATGTGAAATTTTAATTTCAGTTAATAATTAATTACAGTTCTTCCATATTGCAACAATATTTGCTGATCAGTTCAATTGTAATTGCTCTGATAATTTTAATGACAAACATCATTAAGATTTTAATCCTTAACTGTCAATAATGCTCTGAAATTTGGAAGGGTTGGGTTACCCCGCTTCAAGGTACTTATTGATTAATTTTAAATGTAATTGCTCTCATCAATTTTAATGATAACATCATTCAATTTTAACCAGGAAAGACCATTTCTAACTTGAAATTCTAATTTCATTTGCAATTAAGTTCTGCATCTACCTGTTAGGCCTTCTTTCCGCTCTCCTTCAGTTATTTAATTAACTCTAAATTGTCATAAGTTTGCCCATTCGGCTTAAGCCCGTTAGTGGCAAAACCCCAAAAGGAAAATTAGGGTTTCCTCAGTACTTAGGTTAAGTTAGTTTTATCCTGCTAACACAGCAAAACCAACCCCCTAGGTGTATCAATTTAACAGCGCCACCACCCGGTAATTTTTCCAAACATTTGGGAGCAAAACTTCTCTCCCCTTCTTCTCTCTCTCAGCTGTTTTCTTCTGAGTTGACTACTGCGTCTGTTTGCTGGGATTTTACCTGTGAAAATCATAAAGCAGAGAACTTTAGCAATTGAACAGGTATTTGTGAAACTTGAGAACATCGTTTCAAAATTGTCTTCCATTTACACCCTTTCCAGCTAAGAGGTCTGATAGGCGTCCGCCAAAATTTGAACACGCATCTAGGAACGATCTAATTGGTGGACGGTGTCAATCTTAACAGCTAAAAAAAACAATACTGTCATTTTTATTGTTTTTCCTTCACCCGGAGGAATTTTAATAACAATCACAGTCCTGGTATTTAGAAATCCCCATTTCCAAACACTGGTTTAAAAGCATCCTTCTAAATCAAACTTAACCAAAAAGGAAAAGAGAAAATAATTTAATTATACTCATTCTGCTACCAGAAAAGGGTATTTTGTTGTTTGATCTTTCACTCTCATCTTACCATTAACTTTCTTTCCTTACAAAAAAAACCTTTCTCTTACAGGAAAATTGGAAGCAGCCAATTATTTTTCTGTTCCTTGCTTTGTTTGTTATTTTTCTTTTCTCCCTATGTTCTCTAGCTGTGCTACCTGTGTGTGCTTACTAATTTTCCCACAGAGACCACAAATTAGAAGCACGCCCACCAGAGGATCACAGTCACCAAGAACTACACTCACCTGTCCATTACACACTCACTGTCAAACCACACTTGACATTGCACACTTACACCTCTGTTTTGCCTTGTTTTGTTTTGTTTGTTTTCTCTTCTTCAAGGTCTGTGTCAGTCTAGGTTCTAGATCTCCCTCACCGCGCCAAAACATGTCTAGCACAACAGAATCTGTTGGCCACTGGGAAGACCTCGAGACATGGCTAAGTGTTGTAACAGACAGCCTCCTACCTAAGGCTGCTGAAACCCTGAAGCATCAGACACAGAACCAGCTGGATGACAACATAAGCCTTATGAGAAAAGACCCAAGTCAGAGCTACAGTCACAAAGAATTAGCAAATATCACTGGCTCTTTAAGCCACACACTCATCGCCACCCTCAAGCTGAGCGACAGGCACGCCGCCCATCTCCAGCAGGAGCTAACACGCGTGCAACAACGCGTCGAGCAGCTAGATCTGGAGGCTTAGGAACGACGGGAAGGGCCTGATGAAGTGGAACAAGGCGCCGAGGAGGAGATCACTAGGCTAAAAGAGACCCTAGCAGCTACTACCCAAGAAATGAAACCAGGCATGGCTGACTACGCTGATCTCCTGTTCCTGGACTGATGCGTCGCCAAAAGGGGGAGGGGGCAGTGCTGAAACATTCACCGGCTCCCTCTGAAGAACGTTACCTCACGACAAAGCTAAAAGAACTGGCTCTAGCCAGCCACAGATCATCGTATGGCTTGGACCTCAAAGACCTCGACAAGCTTCCTAGAAACATTGGCAAATTCACCCCAAGTGTGCCAGGTAGCCAGGATGTCCAAGCTTATCTGCAATACGTCGATTTCCATCTGGAAATGAGACCCAATGTCACTGACAAAGATAGACTCTATTTGCTCCGAACAACAGCCAGCCCTGAAGTGCGCAGTTTCCTGAAGTTGGACCGGCAGCCTGCTCATACAAAGACTGATTACCACCTGCTCCGAGAAGCCTTCATCCAAGAATTTGCTGACCCTGAGTCAGAACAAGGACTGGTGGCTACCCTGGTGTAGCGAATCAGCTCATGGGGAAATATGAATAATTAACCATAACTAGTTATAATTAATTATAAATATTTAGATCCGCTGTAGATATTTACTTGACCTCTCAGGGTCAACCGTCTGTCAATTCTAAGAACTTTAATTTCCTGGTTAAGGGAAATTACTTTCTTACTGTACAATTCTACACAGAGCTTGTAGCATAAATCTGCATGATTAAGTGACTCCAGTTATGAGCAAACAATGAACAACGTCAAGTGTAATACAAGTAAGACTTTATTAACTACATAAACACTTAAACTAGTCTAACATACTACATAAACACTTAAACTGGTCTAACAAGACATCAGATTCTTAGTTCAAACACACCTTTGTAAAAAGGTGCAAATGATACCTAATGTATCAATTAATAAGACTAAGTTTGAATACTTGCACGTCTCGTCTGTCTGAAAGAAAGGCTTGATGCAGTCTGAAGGTCCCAGTTGATCTTTGCTGAAGTTGGTTGATGAAAAA